>NC_055974.1:1377500-1407500 GCF_018492685.1 Alosa sapidissima | reverse complement strand
GCACTGCAGCTAGTAGGAGCTAACAGCAAGTTGTTAACATGGCGGAGCAAATTCGTGCCTGTGTTATTTGTGGCAATAACACATCAATGTTGCATGTCTTGCCTTAGAAAGAAGAGTTGAGGAAGAAATGGTTGGAATTTATCGTTGGAACACCACCACCGAAGTATAGTGCAACATTAGTTCTGTGTTCCAATAATTTCGACCACACTCACTGTGCCTGCCTACAGTTAGAAAGAGGTTTTGCATCGATGTTCTGAAAACCTGGACCTGTACGTCACAACGATCGACCACCAGCTCACAGGCTGTAAGTACAAACAAACTTTTCCACCTAACGACTGTTACAAAATAGCATGTTTATATTCTTCGTTAGCATGCATGAAAAGGGCACAAGCTAGGCTTAGGCTAGCCTATATTACAGGAAGCTACACCAGGTACGTAACTGAAGTGTTCTGTTCGCGACGTGTAAAATCAGAGAATGTCTAATAGGAAGGGCTCTGGTAAAATCCATTAGAGCAATGGTCTATTTTTTTGAACGTAGCCTACAGGCCACGCGCCAGGTGTAGCTACTTCCATTGATTAGACCTATTGGAAGCTAATTGTTGCAGAAGACGCAACGCGAACGGAATGCTTCAGTTAGGTGCCTGGTGTAGCTACACTCATAAGAAACTGTATGACCACACTGGCAACAATATCTTATGCTCAACTAAGGACTGGTATTGTTCTAGTCTAAACAGGGAAAATCAAAAACACAATACCCGTGCACTATTAGGCTAAGTCGCTATCACTAGAGCCCAGGTATTTACACTTCAGTCTAATTTATGTCGTCTTGCCATTATTACATTGGCCTTTGTAGGCCTACAATGATGTTTTGTTTGATTACTTGCTGTTTACTTAGTGTTTTGTATGTCTTCCAGAGCACATCCTCATGTTGGGCTACACAGCTTTCTAGCCTACATTAGGTCATCACGTTAGAAGCAAAGGTTTGTGATCTAACTTGTATTGTTGTGCTAGTTAGTTTCTAGAAGTCTTTTTCTAGTAGGCTAATACAGGTTATGTGCTCATCAATGTTTGGGAAAGTCAATTCATGGGTTTCATCAGGTCACTTTCCACAGGTGTATAAAATCAAGTAGCTCGATTATGAATGCAGACTGCATGGTGCTTGATTAATACACCTGTGTAAATGGACCTGATGAAACCCATGAATTGCATAACAGATATAATTGATATTACTGAATGTCTTCTTGTGGGTGTGCTACTTAGTAAATCATACACCTTACCACAGTCACTAAAATATTTTTTGTTTCCATTGTGCCAGTACAGTTTTGTGTGAGAGAGTGAATGTCCTGTGTACTATTAGTGAGAGGGGAAAAAAAGTCTGCAACACCAGTATATGCTCCCAAGTTATAGTTTAATTACCCTGACGTTTCGGGCCCACTCAAGCCCTTCATCAGACGTCTGATGAAAGGCTTGAGTGGGCCCGAAACGTCACGGTAATTAAACTATAACTTGGGAGCATATACTGGTGTTGCGGACTTTTTTTCCCCTCTCTCTCATCGTAAGTGTTTTGTCCAGCACCCAGGATTAGATCGGGATGTGCGTGAGTTTTTTCCTCTTTATACTGTGTACTATTAGTATCTTGTTTACACAGTAATACACATTTATTTACTTTAGGTACCCAAACAGAATACTTCATGAAAAGTATGAGTATTTATACAAGCACTTCGGATACACCATGGACATGGGGGCCTGCTACCTCTACTCCCATCAAGTCTGTTCATCCAAGGCCAGCTAGAAGACCTCGGGTTGATCAAGAGGAGGAGGAGGATGAAAGTGACATCTCCACAATAACACCTGATGGCTCCACCTATGGCCCAGCGCAATCAATGAGCAATGTAATAGAATCATCACAGCCAACGAATGTGTTTTGTGTGTTGTCCCTTCGGATACCCAGGACAACACAAGCCGAAATAACAACTCAGACCTTTTTCCCTAAATAATCCCAGCACCATCTTACAAAGGATCTGTAGGCCAGATGTCTGCATCGTCTGGTAAAAAGAGGACATTGTTAATTCTGTGCATAGTTTGGATGGTCTTGTTTTGTGTTTGCATTATTTTAATAGACTGCAATATTACTATTTGTCAGTGTTTCTCAAACTTTTTCAGACCAAGGACCACTTAAACAATAATAATTTAAACAAAAAAATATCACTGACCACCTAGCAAAAAAAACCAAAAAAAAAAAAAAAAAAAACCAGTAGACCTACTTCAACAGTCTATTACACAATAGGCCTTCTCACTAAACCACCTTGCTTATTGTCTTTGCACCATGCTTATGCTTTCAGAGGATTCATATGATTTAAACTGGCATACTGTAGGTTACATGAGTGTTGCAGAACTGTTTGGATTTACTGTACATACAAGTTGGCTCAATATTGCAAACAACTCATCTATTATATTTTACCACATATACTTGTGGAACACTTGAGAGAGCTTGCGGACCACACTTTGAGTACCACTGCTGTATGTAAATATAATAAAGCTATTTATTGAAAATGTACCTGTTTTGTATATTAGTTTTAGGAGTTGCATCAGTTTTTGTCCCTTTTAGGCTAAAGGTTTATCTTACCTTTCATATCTTCTGTCTCACAGGGGGCCATAGTAGTCATAGTCGAATGTTTAGTGCATTTTGAAGGGAGTACATTATGTTAAGGCAGACTGGTTCTAATCCTGGATACAGGGTCATACAGACAACAGGGGTACTGGTGTTGCCCATTTTTCTAACCACATGAGCAATCCCCTTATGAAAAAGTAGTATAGGAATCTTATAGTATTTTGGGACAAAATATTATAGTAATCTTATAGGAATACATATTTTGGGACATACTGTAGAAGTACTACTAATAACTCTATAATATCCTATAACTGCTATAGTTTTTCTATAGTAGTCTTATACTATAAGATTCCTATAGTACTTTTTCCTAAGGGTCATACGTGACAGAAAACAACTTGAGTAAGCTAACCTCTGCCAATGTAGGTTATTAAAGCCATAGTTTATACTCATTACTGCAGAAGTCTTCCAGCACACGTTCTCTGCTTCTGTAGGCATTCTGGTGCAATTCCAGCGAAATATAGCTAGGACGGAGTAGGTAAGTGTGTTTGCATTTAGATCTATATACAGTATATATTGAGCTATAACCAAGTGGTCTTTCAATGATAGTATCATGGATTTCAAACCATAACCATCTATTCCGATAGCATACAATTAGCAGGCTAGGTCAGTGGCTGAACTGCATTTAGGGTGCTTATAACCAGTGTTGTGAAGTAAAATATCTACTAGGAAGATTGCAAAGACTTTTGACTGTAAAGAAATAGGTCTTTATTTTAAAACGTTTCCAACTGTTTATTACTTGAATGCAAGATGACGATTGCCACAAACGTTTACCTCTTTTAGGAGAAATTTTAAGCTGACAGGCAATTGTTACCATTCTATTAAACCAACGTTCACCGACAAACGATCAGGAAGCAGTTCTTCTTCCTACTCGGATACTATGATCAAACACATGAAGTTGTATCTCCGATGACATTTTGTGCAACAGTTTTGACTCGAGTTTTAGCCAGGTTTTAGCACTGTAAAGTTGAATATGGAGCATAGCACAGGCAGAATCGGATGAGGACGCACTGGAGGGAGCGTCACAGTACTGTTAGCCAATCAGAGGCGAGGTCATTAACATGTCATGAATATTCATGAGCAAGAGGCAAATCCTGTTGTTCCTCCCCTCCCACCTTCCCCACCAAACTAGAACAGCATGAAATAGACGCAGGAGAGCATTTTTTTCACCAAAACCGGCTCACAGGGCATTCATTAATACTAGAGACCATGGCAAAATTAATGAAAAAACGATGAGATGAGACCTTTAATAACTTTGGTGTCAATAAGGACATTCTCCAAATAGTGTATAAAAATCTAGTTGAGAGCATTTTGTCCTTTAATTTGATGTGGTATGGTAACCTAAATGCCAAGTGGAGAAGCAAACTTCAGAAAATAGTGAACATGGCCTCAAAGATTAAAAGGAAGCCACAAAAGAAACTGAGCATAATCTACGAAGAGAACACCTTAAGTAAAGTCAGATTCATCAGTGACCCCTCCCGTCCATACAGTGAATTTGAGCTTCTCCCCTCAGGCAGGCGCTATAGGGTGCCTAACGCCAGTAAGAATATTTTTAGAAATTATTTTGTCCCCAATGGTATCAGGGCAATAAACAGTGCAGGGACTCTTACTGGAAGTGCTTGAGTTATTTTTTAAGTCATTTATTTATTATATTTATTAGCTAGCCTAGCATGCATGGGTTGCTTAGGCCTACTTATTTATTGACTGGTATTTATTGACTGGCCATGCTTGACTGTATTTTATATGATATGCAGTGTTTATGTGTGGTGCTTGTCTGTCCTGACTCCTGTGTGTTGTATGGTGAAACTAAAGACGAATTTCCACTTTGTGGATAACGTTTTTCGTGTTCGTATAATAGGCTATAACCAGGACATTTGATGGGCGTTAGACTACTAAGAAGAATAAAGCGTTAGCCAATACAAGTTAGAGCATGCAACAGAGCTTTTCCTTTTGGGAGGCACGTGCCACTGCTTAAGGCTAAAAAGGGGGGAAAGGCACCTCTAACCAATACAATTATAGGCCTAATATGAGTCTCTATGATCAGTAACGTGCGGTAGCCATACATTTTGGTGGGGTAGAAAGGCTTGTCTGACTCTATACCACGTTTTTGTTTTAAATTTCCTTTCATTTTGGGCTACATTAAAATTACATATACAGGAGTTTGCTGTATGCTTAAACGATGTCACAGTCAGAAATGTAAGTGGAATATTTTCAAATTGTAGATCAGTACCAGCTCATCAGATGGAGTCTGCACCTCATCACCTTAAACCTGCGAACCATAGCAACCGTTGGGCCAATTTCAAATATTTGCATATATTCCAAAAATATATTTCAAATATATTTCTTTTGTGTATTGGATTTATTCATCAACAAAACAATCCCTGTCAGTTCCGTGCAGTTTTCAACAGCTATCAAGAAGAGAGGTCATGCCATGGATTTTTGCGAATGTTTCTTCTTCTACATATGCAAGATTTTAGTCATCTTTATTTCATATTGTAGTGAACTGAGCCTAGCTGGTTCATGACTGAACTCCCATAATGCTGTGCAAAGCGTGCAGGAATGTTAATGTTAATTATGTGTAATGTTGGTTATGTCACTGCATCATCTTACAGTCGTGTTTGTGTTCCTAGTTAGTTAGAGTGTGCAGAACCAGGTTTAGCTGGTGTGTGATGGAATGCAACCTGGAGCAGGTCTGGGCCGCATTGTGTGTTTTGGTGTGAGACATAAAAAACATTCTGAGACAACTTTGCAGTTTGTTACAATATGATATTCAACTTTATTGTCAATGCACAAAGTAAATGCCAGTCTAACGAAATGCAGTTTTACATCTAACCAGTGCTGCAAATAACTGACATGTCCAAAAGGGCCTTCATGAAATGCTTTCAATTTGCTTGGTATAACCGCATTTGTGGTTTTCTACAAATACAGCAACAATCAAACTGACCTCCATCACTCAACCAATGCTAACAGTGACATTATTTGACCTAGGTCCAAGGCTATAGATATAACTTGTATAAGATGAACGTACCTGCCGTAAAAACCAAGCATGTCCGATAAACATTCTCAGATTTATTTCGGCTTCAAGAAGAAATGGGACTTTTCATGTGAAAATCATCCTATCCTTATTTGACATTATCTACGGTAAACTACAGTGTTGTCCTTGTAGGAAGTGTCTATTGTTTTTCCAACGCACTTTAGATTAACTTCCAACAAAGTTACGTCTTGCTGCAACGCTGCGCCATCTGGTGGACAAACTATAATGTCAATACTGGAAATGCCTCTCTCCAAGTATGATGATGAATATTCGGTTTTCTTTTAGTCCTGACCCAGGAAACACATAACCTTTAGGGAACGTTCCCTAAAGGTTCCCTTAAGGTAATTACCTTGAACCTTTAAAGAACCTTTAGGGAATCTATTTGCTTGCTGTGAGTGTAGATAACCGTGTGTTTGGTGTGTGTGAATATTTTCTTTTGCACAGGTGAGGGGTGTCTTGGGGTCCTCCTTCGCCCTCCAGTGGCTCACCTGATGCTCTCTCGCTCAACAGCGGTATTGACTAGAACAGTGGTTCTCAAATGGGGGTACGCGTACCCCTGGAGGTACTTTAAGGCACTCCAGGGGGTACGTGAGATTTTAACCCTTAGAAGCCGATTGACGCAAAGTGCGTCAAAAAACACACCCCTTCTTCTCTGTTACATTGCTCCGCAACTGTTCATCGCAGCGAAATGAAACCTTTAATGCGTGACAGAGCAGAAGTGGGGCTTTCCAACGAGACCGTGCACTTGTCTGTACGTTAAAGTATGAAAATAAAAAAACATAAAATTAAATCAAATTGCACCATATTTACAGTCTATACTTCTCTGCGTTCACCTGCGCACCCATTACTCTCGTTTGAATTACTCGCGAACCCGTGAACACATAGGCTATAGTCCATGAGCCACAGTCACGACCACTTGGGGGGGGGGGGGGGGGGGGGGCAAATTCTCACTATATTTGTCTGAAAGCTACATATCTCTGGAGTATAAAATGGTATGATAGCAAGTTGGATCTTGTAGCTTTGTGGCTGTACAGGCCTTCAAAGTTGACCTCTGATTTGAAAAAAGGAAATTCCGCCTATTGGCTTTTTTTTGTTAAACCACTCATAAGAGCCCAGAAAAAAACTCATTATTACTGATGCATATGTGTTGTTTGATGTTGGCATACATATTTTAAATCATTATGTGATTTTGCCCTTCATTTTGGTTGATAAAATTCAAGATTTATGTGTAATAATGAGCAAATCTACGTTTTCAGAGGCACAACGTGTTGCAGCACTAATTGAAATGCCCACTACCTCATTAATCAATGTATTTATACCTTCTTACCTCCCAGCAGAGACTTGAAATACAAATGATTACATAAGTCTGCATTGCTATGCTATTTACTATTTGTAAATGTACTATTCGAAAAACACCCCAAAATTCAGTAAATTAGTATTTTATTGAAACTACCCATAAGAGATATTCCAAGAGATCAAAACATCATGATTACCAATCACATATTACCTTTACATTCAAGGAATACCATATGAAAATTGTTCACATCACCACATGTACTCAGCTTAACATAAATATTATAATTTTATAATGTCCAGGGCACATGAAATACATACAGTATACAAAACCATATACCATATTAACTGCCCCCGTGTATTAACCTCATAGCTGAAGAAATTTTGCAAAATCAATGTATAAGCTGCAGCTAATAGTTGGGAAATTATGGTAAATGCATCACAGGTGCTAAAATGATCTACATCAGACATGTCAAAGTCAAGGCGCAAATGAATTATCTACGGCCCCCGGGATGATATTTGATTAGTATTAGAACCGGCCCGCAGGCCACAGCCGCCGGCTGCTGTTTTGCACGCACCGATACTCCATTTTCCACCATGCAACGGTAGCCCACGAACTCACTGCGGCGCTGCAAGTGGGCCTCGGCTTCATTATTCAGTATTCAGTCAGGGCAGATGTCAACCTTCAGCTACCCCCCCTCCCCAGTGTTGTGCCTGAACACGTTCATTGAACGAAAGTTCATGAACTCGTTGATATTTTGAGCGAACGTGAACTGAACTTACTGTATTAGCCTACTAGGCCTACTGCCTGATAAACGTTACTGTGAACTCGTTCATTCTGGTGTCTGTGAACGGCACGCTCTTTCAGTTTAACTTCGTTGAATAGGGTGTCAGATTTCTACAGAGCCTTCCACGCGAAAACCCGGCTAAAACACACCGTAAAAAGGCCTTAATATGGCAGCATGCAGGTCACCATTTGTCAAACTATGGTCCTCGGTCCGCAATGTGGACAATGGTCTGCAGAGTGAAATTATTCCCGGTCCACCTAAAAACTCAAAAAGCCAAAATAGTACAAAATTTGAAACTACCCAGGGGGAGTTAGGACCGCCTCCTTGTTTTAGGGCAAAAAAACAACAAAAAAAAGGCCCATTCTGCACATGAAAGGGCCATCTGTGGACTTCATAAATCAAAAGAAAAATGCTCGTCCTTTTTATAATTTTTTTCGTGGTAACCGCCTGAATAGTGTGATCCAGCCAGTGATTTCAAATACATATCTACTTTAATGATTGGTTGAAAATAATGCTTAGGTCATTTATGGTGGACAAATGGAGATATATTATTACATTACATTACATTACATTACATTACATTTGGCTGACGCTTTTTAACCAAAGCGACTAACAACATGGTAAACAGTAAGTTTTTGAACAATTCTCACAATTTTAGGACAGTTTAAAAAAAAAACACATTAGAGTACAGTAAGAATAAGTGCGTCGGTGAGTGCTGTATTTTAACAGTTACTTGTCAGTGTAAAACGGCTGGTGAGTGCTAGGATCAGTAAGACTTGTTGTAAGTGTTGCTATGGGAGTAGATGTTCTCTAAAGAGCTGGGTCTTCAGGAGTTTTTTGAACGTGGAAAAGGATGTCCCTGCCCTTGTAGGAACTGGCAGTGTGTTCCACCAACGAGGAACAACAGATGAGAAAAGTTTGGATTGGCTTGAGCGTACCGGTGGTAGAGCTAGACGTCGTTCGTCAGAGGAGCGCAGCGGTCTGGAGGTAGTGTAAGTCTGTATGAGGGCATTCAAGTAGGTGGGAGCAGAACCGGAGACTACTTTGTAGGCAAGCGTTAGAGACTTGAATTTGATGCGGGCCGCCATAGGTAGCCAGTGTAGCTGGATGAGCAGCGGGGTAACATGTGCCCTTTTGGGTTGGTTGTAGACCAGGCGCGCCGCTGCGTTCTGGATCATCTGAAGTGGTTTCACTGCGCAGGCTGGGAGACCTGTCAGGAGGGCATTGCAGTAGTCGAGTCGTGAGATGACTATTGCCTGAACCAGAAGTTGGGTAGCATCTTGAGTCAAGTAAGTCCTGATTTTCCGTATGTTGTAGAGTGCGAAACGGCATGACCGGGCGACTGAGGCAACATGATCTGAGAAGTTTAGTTGGTTGTCGAGAACAACTCCTAGATATTATCATCAATCATGTCTGCTGATCAAATCCAAGCTACATTTAATGTCCTGAGTGTAATATATTCCTTAAGGTAGCTCAAAATGATATCATCAGGTGACATACACCAGTATTTCCCGTAGGTCTAATTTTTGCAAATGTGATATCTTCAACATATCTCTGGGCTAGAAACAGTCACTTGGACTCAAATAATAACTTGTAAGATTTTGATAGTCAAAGGTCAAAGGTCAAGGTCACTGTGACCTTATGTACATCCCATTGTGGTGAATAAACCTCTAAAAATCCCTGACATAATTGCAAATGTGATACAAACATTCACACTGGCCCTTTCTGAAACCAATCCCCACCAACTCCCCTAAGTTACGGTGTGCACTCAGGTGGGAATCACCCTTACAGCTAAATCGAGTTCTCCATGTAAATGGGAAAATGTTGGCGTTCTTTTATCACTTTTGGGTGCTATAGGCTAGTTGGAACTGCTCACCTCAATGAACTATGATAAGCTATGCTAACAGTGGGTGCTTCAGACTGAGGTACTGCACACACACAGATGAGAAGGGTATGTATCATCTTATCTAACTCTGGCAGAGACAATAAGATAATTTCCCAAAATGTTGGTGTGTTCCTTTAACACTTGGTTAGGAGTGCAAGTGGCTAGGGATAGAGTGTAGCTAGTTTCGGAAAGGGCCTTTCACTCACAGATAACAAATTAATTTGAATTTGATGGTCAAAGGTCATAGGTCAGGGTCATTGTGACCTCACATTCTTGTGAGGAATGCCTATAGGAAGTTTTTTTTTTTTTCTTTCAAATTCGGCACACACAGTCACTTACACTCAAAGATGAACTGATTAGATTTGAGTGGTCAATGTTACTGTGACCTCTCAAAAAAACAACATGGGTCTACTGTATTTTTACAATATCCTGGAAACACTTTGAGGGAGTTATTTAAAATTTAGCACAACTTAGGCCCTGTATACACATAACCAGATATTTTATGTTTGGGTCTTTCGTCCACACATAAACAGTGTTTTAGCCCACACAAATATATTTTTTAAAAACCTCCTAAAGAGAATGCTGGTTTACTTGGATCTGTGGACATCCAAAATGGAGATTTTTACAAACAAGTATATATGTATATATACTCTTTTGATCCCGTGAGGGAAATTTGGTCTCTGCATTTATCCCAATCCGTGAATTAGTGAAACACACACACAGCACACAGTGAACACACATAACAGTGAGGTGAAGCACACACTAATCCCGACGCAGTGGGCTGCCTGCTACAGCGGCGCTCGGGGAGCAGTGAGGGGTTAGGTGTCTTGCTCAAGGGCACTTCAGCCGTTCCTACTGGTCGGGGTTCGAACCGGCAACCCTTCGGCCGAAGCACTAACCAGTAGGCCACGGCTGCCCCCCAGGACAAGGACATGGTTACCCCGTGGACAAGGACATGATGATTACTATGGATGGGTATTGGGTGTTCGTATATAGCAAGTCAGTCAGTACTCTCCTGGGCTTTACCTGTTTTGTAGCCTACTGTACCTCGATGTCCATCCATCGCAAAAACATGTCTGTAGACCCTGCTTATTAGTACAAGTTGTTTTAAAGCAGAGACTCTGATATGGTATAACCACCTAGCTTCATGTTAGGGTCCCACAAGGAAATCTGTCTGAAACATTGAAAACATGATAATGTACATTACTTGTGAATCTGTTTCCATTGCATGCCACATGACCAGTGGTTAAAGTGGGATTTGGCAGGTGGGGGAACCCTAAAATCCAGTGTCGGTGCAACAGGGAAAAATGACTCACCGTTGGACAACATATTGAGTATCGTGGTGTAGCAATATTTTTTGGACAAGAATTGATAGCTTTTCGGGTCACCTCTGTAAACACGAAAATTAACTCCCCAAATATTTTAACAATATAATCGCGCTGTATCGTTGGTATGAAAGAATATATTTATTATTAAATTATCCGAGGTGGCGGAACTGCGTTCCTCCCACTTTAATTCCTGCATATGACCGCTGTCTGCTGTGTTGGGCTAATGGAACAGTGCTAATGGAGTAATGCCAAGCTAGATTAACATTTTCCAATGTTAAAACCATTTATCACATGAAAAATAACAATGTTACTATCATGTGATAATAACAATAATAACAATACTCTGTGTTTCCAGGATATCATGTTCAAGTTGTAAAAATATTTTTTAGTGAATAGTGAAATAGTTCACAAATATAATCAGCCACAGAACTTCTGTTAGACTTTTTTTGAGGACGGTCACTGAAAGGAGCTGTAACAATTATTGGAGGCTGCTGAAAAGGCAAGCCAATGGCTATGGCACTCACATGCTATTTGGGGTCATTTTGTAACCTGAATTGACTCTGAGACGCTGCTGCTGTGTTTCTGGAGTGGTAGTTGTTGGTGCCTACATCAAGGGCTTGCGTGTCGGCTGTGTATGTTGTTGGTCAGATCATAAGTGTCCACAGTAATGAAGAGGAATGACTGGAGAATTTATGATATTGCTTGGTATGTTGGTATGTTGCTGATCGGATCATAAATGGCCATAGCAACAAACAGGAATGACTGAAGAATTTGTGACAATGGTTGGTAGTTGGTATCTAAATATTTGTTGGTATTTGTTGGTGTCTGCATCAAAGGCTTGCGGTTTGACTGGGTATGTTAATGATCAGATAATAAACCACCAAAGCAATGAAGAGGATTGACTGAAAAATGTGTAGGTATTTGTGGGTGCCCACATCAAGGGCTTACAGTTGGTCTGGTTATGTTGCTGATTGGATCAGAAACTGTGGGAGCAAAGAAGAGGAATGACCAAAGACTTTGGTGGTACTTCTTGGTGCCCTCATTAAGGGTTGGTGTTTTGTTTGTTGTATAGTTGCTGATGGGATCATAAATGGCCACAGCAAAAAAGATGATTAACTGAAGAATTTGTTGGTATTTGTGGGTGCCCACATCAAGGGACTGCAGTTTGCTTGGCTGTGTTGCTGATCGGATCATAAACGGCCACAGCAAAGAAGACAAATTACCAAAAAATGTGTCGGTATTGGTTGGTAGACAACCTATCATGAGTGTGGAGGGAGCTGGGTCTGAGATGCCAGATACCACTGTTGAGCCTTCTGGAAGTCACCGATGAATGACGAAGACAAAAGTGCAAGTGAATATTTGTACCAAATTTTAAAAAACATCCCTACAGGCATTTATGATATACAATTTTCTCAAGAATGCAAGGTCCTTGACCTCAACCTTTGACCACCAGATTCAAATATTTGTTATCTGTGAGTCAAAGTGAATATTTGTATCACATATGAAATTATGTCAGGGATTTTTTGAGATTTATCCACCACAAAGGGATATACATTGACCTTGACCTTTGACCTTTGGCTACCAAAATGTTACAAGTTATTATTTGAATCCAAGTGACTGTTTCTAGCCCTGAGATATGTTGGAGATATCACATTTGCAAATATTGAACCTACGGGTATACTGGTGTATGTCACCCAATGATGTCATTTTGAGCTACCTTAAGGAATATATTGCACTTAGGACATTAAATCTAGCTTGGATTTGCCAACCAATCATTAAAATAGATATGTATTTGAAATCACTGGCTGGATCACACTATTTAGGCGGTTACAACGACAAAAATAATAAAAAGGCCGAGCATTTTTCTTTTGATTTATGAAGTCCACAGATGGCCCTTTCATGTGCAGAAAGAATTTTGAAAAAAGGAGGTTGCTCATCGGAGATATTCAGGTCTGAATATTGCTATTTTTTGGGTATTCGCCAAAAGGCATGTGACATAATGGATACGTGCAGTCCTGGACTGACACCAGTCACACCTTACGCCTTGTAACTCCAGTTTTAAACTAACCTTGGATGGACCTTTGATGGCATGGATTGTTACTTTGCTGTGTTTAAATCTGACAGCAGGAGGGATGTCAACATTTTATGCAATTTTGGGCCTTTTTTTTAGGTTTTTTGGCCTAAAACAAGGATGGGGGCCTAACTCCCCCTGGGTTGTTTCAAATTTTGTACTATTTTGGCTTTTTGAGTTTTTAGGTGACCCTTCAAACTGTCCAAGTTTCATCAAAATGTGTCACCCCCGCCTGGTCCTCTCATGGACACACTCTTAAGTCATGGTATGGGCGTTTATTCAATGCATGCGTGTGCACGTTGGTAGCAAAGCTAAGCTTCAACCTATTGGAAGGCTATTTAATTATGAAACGACATTTAATAGAACGACGTGGATTTATGCAACTTCCATAAAAAACAGAGCACAGACTATATAAAACACTGTTTGGCATTGCCTGTTTGGCAAGTATTAAAGTCAGCCAAAAGCTATTAATCAGTCTTAGTTATCCAGCTCCAGATCAGTGATTTACGCATGATCTGATCCGCCCATTTACCATTCACAAAAGCTGGTATTGTGTTTCCTGAATCCTTACATTCAGGCATTCAAATGAAATGTAATTAGCATATAAATATTCTATCAGTGTATGATGCTTGCATGAGAGAAACATCCCAAAACAACGGCGCCCATATAACTGCTGTTGTTTTGAGAAGTATTTCTCATGCAAGCATCATGCAACAATGCAAAAACAATGAAACTATTGTAGGCCTAATTATATTTTACATTAGTAAAGCAGTACTCTGATGTGCATGTTTTCACAAACTTTTGTGAACAATCTTAGCCCTTTAAACATTGACTGTTTTGAAGTGCAAGTACATTATACATTTCAGTTGTACTTTTGACTAGTAAGAATGTGGGAATGAGATGTAGATGAACTGGTTGGTGAAAATATTCATACTTTACACATTGTTATCAATATGTACAATTATTATTATTATTATTATTATTATTATCATACTTAAAATTGTCTTTCAACTGATGTTAAAATCATTTCCATTGAAAATAAATAATAACTATTGTCCAAGACTTGATCTACAAGTACATACATTTACAACAGTTAGAACACAATTCTACACAAATTCTACACAGTTAGATCTGATGAGACAGAAACTGAAATTGGATCAATCCATTTTCAGAGGAACATGAGTTCATTTGCATATCTACAGCAGGCAAAGCAACACAAGAGGTTAGGGATGATCTGATCTCAGGCTCATACTACAGGCAAAGATCATGACATAGAGGCTGGAGTTAGATACACCTAAGCACAAAAAGAAAACACAGGCACATGGCAAGACCATACTGGACATGAGAGAAGTTTTTTCTCACCCTCTTGGACCTTAACCATGGTCATTGGCGACACCTGAGGGGACCCCAAGGAAAACCTCTAAAGCAGCACTTGCAAAGCATTTGCAGAAACTTGCATCGCTATCAGATAATCTTCCGGATGAATATAATACAGCAACAATCATTGATGGAATGTCTTTGGTCCAGAAGGTCAATAACAATGTCTCAACTTATGCAGACATTGCTGCTGCTATTCATAGCATGATCCGTAAAGAGGCAAAGCAGAGGCAGATAATTTTTTAGATTAAATTAGATTACATTTAACTTTATTGTCATTGTGCAGAGAACAAGTACAGAGACAACGAAATGCAGTTTGCGTCTAACCAGAAGTGCAAAAAAGCAGAAAAGTGCAATGTGATATAAAGTATAGGCAGGTGGTGCATAGACAGGACAAGAAATATAGTGCAGTGTAGACAGTAGTATACAGTTGTTTTGCAGAAGGTGGTTTAGAGTAGCATAAATTAAATATAAATATGTGCAGTGTATTAGCAGTTACCTTATAAGAGCAGAATAAATATGGCTATGTACTGTAATATGAACAATGTATGAACAACATGTACAGGTATGTGCAATGTAGTGGCGGTACCATTATAGTAGTAGTAAGAACAATATAGATATATGCAGTGTATTAACAGAATATATTACAGAAAAACTGAATAAATATGGATATTTAGTATGAACCATATAGACAGATATGTACAGTATGTACAACTATGTGCAGTGTGGTAACAGTACCATTGTAGTGCAGAAACAGTAAAATTACAATAGTATTAATAATAAGTGTATGTGCAGGATGAAAAGCAGTAGAATATGGCTATGTACAGTATAAGTGTAATTACAGTATGTACATTTGTAAATAAATAGATGGATAGGATAGATGGGTGGGATAGGGTAGTGCAGTTGTGGGGGGGGGGGGGGGGGGGGGAATGTCCGAATCCTTGTTGTCCGTGTCAAGGTTGCCATGGTCGTGGACACCTCAACAGGCACAGGCAAGGAGGCATCAGGCGGGGGGCGGGGCAGGGGGTGATGGGGGCTTAGTTTGTTGGATGTCAAGTTCAGTAGGGTGACAGCCGCAGGAAAGAAGCTTCCTCTGAACCTGCTGGTTCGGATGCGGAGAGACCTGTAACGCCTCCCGGAGGGGAGTGGGGTGAACAGTCTGTGGTTGGGGTGAGAACAGTCTTTGATGATGCGCGCCTTACGCAAGCATCGCTTGCCCTGGATGGCCTCGATGGAGGGGAGTGAGGAACCGGTGATGTGTTGGGCAGTTTTCACCACCCTCTGCAGTGCTTTCCGGTCGTGGGGCAGAGCAGTAGCCATACCAAACTGTGACACAGTTGGTGAGGATGCTCTTGATGTTTGAGCGGTAGACGTTCACCAGGATGATCTGAGGAGACAGATGGACCTTAGAAAGAAGAGACGCTGGTGAGCCTTTTTGATCAGGGTAGAGGTGTTGAGGGTCCAAGAGAGGTTCTCAGAGATGTGGACACTCAGAAACTTGAAGCTGGTGACATGCTCCACCTCAGTCCTGTTGATGAGAATGGGTGTGTGTGTGTTAGCTTTAGACTTCCTGAAGTCCACAATGAGCTCTTTGGTCTTCTTGGTGTTGAGAGCCAGGTTGTTATCAGTGCACCACGATGTTAGGTGCTGGACCTCCTCCCTGTAGGCCGTCTCATCGTTATTGCTGATGAGCCCAATCACCGTAGTGTCATCTGCAAACTTGACAATGGTGTTAGAGCCATGTACAGGTGTGCAGTCGTAGGTGAAGAGGGAGTAGAGGAGAGGGCTCAGCAGACATCCCTGTGGTACACTGGTGTTCGATGGTTGAAGAGGTGTGATTATCTAACCTAACAGACTGAGGTCTGTTGGTTAGGAAGTCCAGAATCCATAAGTTTGGTTTTTCTTTTATCACATACACATATATTGGTAGATGTTTTTTCTTTACCTTGACATGTTTCGATGTATACTTCCGTCTTCATCAGAAGGTCACACGGTGGAGTAGTCTGACGCGTTTTTATCAGCTGATGTTGTTACGGAGGTGTGATCCACCTGTCAGTTTTTTGACAGGTGGACCACACCTCCTGCATGCCAGTTATTAAGCAGGAGAACAACCGATACCACCGCTGAATAAAGGAGGTGATTGAAATAGGAAAGCGGAGCCCAAAGACGATGAACAGAGATGAGGGAGCATATATGCTCTCCCATACCTGGAGTGCCGTCCTGGGGGGCGGCTGACTGACAGCAGGAGGTGTGGTAAACTAATAAATAACACATACTGCTCTATTCCCCAGAGCCGTAAGGCCCCATGGTCAGCTCTGTAGATGTTCAGTGCGTTCTGAAGAGAATAAACAGGCACAAAACCTGGATGATCGATTATACATTAGGGATCTCCTCCAGCTGTTGCAGACGTCGTGTGATCTATAATGGTAAGGTAAGGTGAGTGCTATGCTAGCACAGTTGCTAGCATTATTCGTAAATGAGTGAGTAATATGGCAGCATACTCGCTAGCTCATTTGTAAATAAGTTAGTAACACGGTAACATATCTGCAGGCCTTTCTGTAGCTTAGAAATGTTACCTGTGGAATCTCCTGGCAGCATTCTCTTCTCTGCCTCAGTTGACATTGCCCCACAATTTCCACCCGCACACCTATATAATAATTTTAAAAATAATAATAATAAAAGCTAATCAAGTGCTGTAAATCTAGTAAAGTTTCAAATGCAAGCAAATGTTAAATATTGTAAAAAGACTGGCTTTATGTCACGAAAAATTACATTACATATGTAACAGGCTGAACAGGGTAACGGCTAAAAGCCAAGCCTAATTTGGCATGTAGGAGCATGTCCTAGGAGCACGTAGAAGCACTTCGAACATGCCAGAGTGCGCCTCTGTAATCTGTCATTTTCACCAGAGTGGTGGAGGTTTTCACATGAAGAAAATAAACAGCGTAAACATCTGACAGGCGGGCGTGGCCAGCAATAGCTTATTTGCATAAACGTGACAGAGCCCTTAAACAGCTCATTCTGAAAGGGACTGAAGCTGGCAAGAATAGAGGCTGCAGAGATCCCCAGATATCTCTTATGAGATTGATTTTGTGCAAAAAACTTTATGAACATGTTTTGTATAGCCCATAGACCTATTCTAACTTGTTTAAAAGGAGGTATAATATGTCTCCTTTAAAACATCCCCTCCTTAGCACTATTGAGAGGTTGCTCTGCCGAGTATAAGAGGAATTGTGCCACTTGCATCGCAGGTTCGAATCTGGCTTGATGCCGTGGCTGCCGTTGTCACGCGGTCTCCCGTTGTATTACGCTACCCAAATCCTGTTATTGTCTGTGGCCTTGATCATTTGTCTGTCTATCCCCATGTCTATCTCCTAAATGTGGCATTCAACCTAATACAACAAACAAAATTCACCAAAAATAAGGATTTATTTGGGAAACAAGACATGTGAATCAGGGTTCAAGTGGTCCGTTTTCAGACCTAAAGGTTGCGGTATTAATCATTATTATGACACAGTATATTAGCGAATGTTAACAAAAAACTTGTCAATTTCAATGAGGCTAGGAAATTCCATTCTAGCACAAATTCAGATTTTCATACTCCAAGCTCGTCTGAATGAGAAACTGATGTCAAGCATGCATTCACAAGTGGGACTCTTTGAGAAGCTGTTTAACAAGGCACAGGTTGCGGCAAGATTAAAAACATGTTTACTCAAGGTTGACGGTTTTAAGGTTGTAGGCTTAAGTAACTTGTTGAAGGGGAATATTGCTGTATCCCTGATTCCCTATGCGACAGTAGGCATACCACTGCAGACTCGCTTCCTGTTGACGTACAGACGTATGAACGTCCCGAAAGAAGGACCACAGATGAGTCCGCCCAAGAAGAAGGCTGTAGTTTTCTGCCCCTCGGTAAACAAAACCAAGAGTGCTGAATCGTGCCTCAAATATCGTTCGTGAAGTTTTGCGGCGGGTTTACTTTCTGAGACGACAGCACTGGCAACGTTGAACGTCTGTTGTCGAACAGTTTCTCTCTTTCATTGTATGCTTTCTCGACTTATGTTCGAGTAGGGCTCGAATTACCGGTTCAGGCAGTTCACTGCAGTGGGGAGAGTTTCATGGCCGAGGCGCGGTGCGGACAAGAGCAGAGTATGCGGGATGTTCGGGACTCGGGTGGTGGAAGGAGACACCCTCGATCAAACGCATCGGCAGGTAACGATGCGATAGAGCTGTTGTGACGCATTAAAACACACTTATACAATCCGGTGTGTTTTGGTATGAAATTATTGTCTGGCTTGCAAAACTAAATGGCAACATTCTCTCTTTCTGCCATGTCCTTCAGAGAGAAATAAACCAGACCAGCAGCCTTCCAGGTATTACTATGTATTCAGAATTTTAATGTGTAGGGAAGGCTACATAATGTGTAGGCCTATACCTTACTAATGTTTTATGTTTTGTGTGTGTGCGCCTTTCTGCTTAGTGGTCTGTGTGTGAGTGTGTGAGTGAGAAAGTGTGTGTGTGTGTGAGAGACAGAGAGACAGAAAGATGTATTCCATTTGTGAGATTTCACTGTTTGTCGACAAATTCCAGAGAAAATCTGTGTCAGTATTGCTTAACAATCACTTGAAGTGTGTGTTTGTGTGTGTTCTAGCCGTTTGTGTCTCCTGGGCTGGGGTGGGTGTGCTCTTTTCTGTGTGCCAAAAGTTTGACACAGCATTGTACAACCCCCCCCTTCTCTCTCCCTGTCTCTCAGCCAAGGAGCTCTTTCCTCCATCCGGGCTGCCATCATGAGGAGTGAGTTTGTATTATTATTTCGTAAACTGAAGTGACCGAGTTTTACTTTTCAGTATCAGTATTGTGTGTGTGTGTGTGTGTGTGTGTGTGTGTGTGTGAGAAAGATAGGAGAGAAGAGAGAGGGAGACAGGGAGAGAGGGAGAGAGGGAGATTATGTGTATACCTGTCATAATGATCTGTTTTTTCCTGTTTTATTAAATCAGCCTCTAGAAGCACATCTCAGGAACAGCAGAGAGAGAGACGGTAACTCAGACACATACTGCACAATATGAACACAACTTTATTTTAGTGTATTTACTTATGCATGGAAACAATCTTGTGTCATTCAGTCACACACCCTTCTTAGCTGGAATTCAGTGTATTGTAAAACATATTTGTGTGGATTGTATATTTGATCCCTTTCACCTCGTGTGTGTGTGTTTGTGTGCATGTTTGTATTTGCACATAAGCCACAGGAGGCCACAGATCACCATCCTCTCCGCAGAACCTATGGCTCCTGCCTGGTACCCAGCGGCCCCTCCACCATCAGCAGTGCAGGTACCATAGATATGTATTTTAGACACACTCCACTGGTCTGCAGTGCAGGTACCATAGATATGTATTTTAGACACACTCCACTGGTCTGCAGTGCAGGTACCATAGATATGTATTTTAGACACTCCACTGGTCTGCAGTGCAGGTACCATAGATATGTATTTTAGACACACTCCACTGGTCTGCAGTGCAGGTACCATAGATTTGTATTTTAGAGACACTCCACTGGTCTGCAGTGCAGGTGGCATCTTGAATTTCCCCTAGGGATCAATAAAGTATCTATCTATCTATCTATCTATCTATCTATCTATCTATCTATGTATTTTAGACACACTCCACTTGTCTGAGCATTCCTGTGGCTGTTGAGCCGAGGATAGGTGTGTCATCAATTCACATGAAATATGAGAGGTTAACAAGTAGGGTTGCAATGCATGTTTCAGACGGTAGAGCTTAGTACGGTAGGAACGGCTTCAGATGTCCAGAGTTGGTGGTTAATGTTTAGAGGATTATACTCTGTGACCAGTCATAAAACTGACTGACTCAGCGACTGAATGTGGTTGTTTGTTTCACATTCTCTTTTATGGACACCTGTGTATACACAAATTCCCTCACACACACACAAACAAACAAACAAACAAACAAACAACTAACTCTCCCCCATGACATACTCATACTCAATGATTATTTTCCCTTTTCCCTTTTACCCTCACCTCCTCTCTCCCTTGCACACACACACACACACACACACACACACACACACACACACATACACACACACATACACACACACACACACACACACACACACACACACACATACACACACACATACACACATCACAATGTATCTTTAACTTCCAACACTCTCACAAACACTATCCTCCATTGGATATTGGATACATACACACACACACACACACACACACACACACACACACACTTACTATATCCTCCACCATTATGCACACACACACACACACACACACACACACACACACACACACACACACACACACACACACACACACACACACACACAGGTTCCTCCCCCCTCTTATGAACAGGTGCTGAGAGAGAAGAGTCGTGAGCAGCAGCAGCTTGTCGTTCCCTCTCCTTCTCCGACTCCTGTCACCACTTCATCCCTCGCTCCCTCTCCGCCTCCCTCTCTATCTCCCACTCCATCACGCTCCACCATCGCAACGCAGACTGATGTTCCACCCACACCCCCACCCATCCCTCCACCACCCACTCTAGTAGACAACCCAGCGACCAGACCAGCCCGTGAGTGCATCAGGGTTTCTGTGTGTGTGTGTGTGTGTGTGTGTGTGTGTGTGTGTGTGTGTGAAAATAATAATTAAATAGCTGTTTGTGCATGCGGTTTCATAATAGCAATGAGCATCATTGAAGTTTCTGAGAGTGCTTATTAATTTTACAAAAGTATGATGAACATGTGCATTAATGAGATCAACCTGTATGTGTGTGTGTGTGTGTGTGTGTGTGTGTGTGTGTGTGTGTGTGTGTGTGTGTGTTTACGATTTTTCTGTTGTTGTCTCCAGTCAGAAGACCTCCGAGGCCACCCAAACCGCTCTGCCCCCCAAAACCAGACGTGGACCCACACACACCTTCACACACACCCACAGATCGGCCGCTAGAGGAGGAGCCGGTCCGTCCCAGGCCTCGGCCCCGCTCAAGAGCAGGCCTGCGGCCAATGAGCGAAGAGGTAGCTGGCTCTCAGCCAATCAGCAGTGAGAGTCACATGATACAGCCAATCAACAGTTGCATGCCTAAGTCCCGGTCTCTAAACAGTGAGATAGTTGTTGCCCAGCCTGTCAGTGGCGAAAGAGCAGTGCCTCCATCAAATGGGTGTGAGCATGCAGTGAGCAAGCCAAACAACCAATCAGAGAGTGTGTGTGCGCAGAGCGAGGGTGTGTGTTTGGGGGCGGAGAGTGTGTGCGTCGGTAGTCAGTATCTTCAGGACCTGTTGGATGTTTTCGGACCCGAGTCCAGCCAACGGCAAAGTGACGCCGGTGACCACGGTGGACGAATAGGTGAGGGGGAGGAGGACGAGGAGAGAGGGGCCAGCGGCAGCAGCAGTGGGATGAGTCCCCGGCCACAGCCCAAGCCCCGCATGAGAACGCAGTCGCACACCCCCACGCAGACGCACACCCCCACGCAGACGCACACTCCAACGCAGACGCACACTCCAACGCAGACGCACACCCCCACGCAGACGCACACCCCCACGCATACTCAAGTGTCCGCGTCAGGGTCCCCCCCTCCCCCCCAGCCCCAGCCCCGAAGGAGGAGCCTATCAACAGCCACCAACACACGTAAGAGAGGGAGAGTGTGTGTGTGTGTGTGTATATGTGGGCAGGGTTGGGTAGTAATGGATTACATGTAATCTGGATTACGTAATCAGATTACAAAAATCAAGTAACTATAATCAACTGAGATTACAATAAGAAATTGTGTTATCAGATTATAGTTACAATGTTGGGAATTACTTGATTACATTTTGTGATGCAAACAATGCAACTTTATAAAAGATATCTTAACTAATGTTTTAATTTTACAAGCAGCCTATTAGTTTGTCCACAAGATGTCACTATCATCCAATTGCCTCTGTAGTTTCTTTACAAGAAAAAGGTTCATATCAAAACTCTAGAGGGAGCCGTCGACATTGACCGATAAACCCGTTCCAGAAAATACGTTCAGTACTTGGCAATATTGCAAAGACTGTGGGAAATAATAATGTGTATGTCGTATGCAAGTTGTCTAAAAAGTGATCCTAAAGTAATCAGATTATGTTACATGTTTTGGGTAATCCTATTGATTACGCTACTGATTACAAAAATTGCCATGTAATCTATAGTCAGTAATCGATAACATTACAAAGTAATCTGACCCAACCCTGTATGTGGGAGTTTGTGTATTTGTACAAATGCTTATATATCTGCACATGTGTGTATTCAAACACCTGTGAATGGATGCAAATTGATCTGTTTATGATCAACAGCCCAGAGCAGTCCTCAGGACTCAGATGAGAAGGGCCAGATAAATCCAGTCCACACTGGACCAGGCATGCCTCCTCGGTAATACACACTTACATTATCACACTCAGACTCACACACACACACACACACACACACACACACACACACACACACACACACACACACTCACATACATACAAAGATGAACAGTGAAATAAGATGAACATGTTTGCTCTGATTGTCAGATTTCTCCCAGTCCGTCCTCCACCCATCAAGCTAGCCAAACCGCTGGATCTGATTGGCTCTGGCCCAGCCTCAGCCAATCAGCAGCAGGGTCAAAGAGTTCCGAAGAGAGGACCCCCACTACCACCTCGTCCAAAGCCAGGACACCCCCTCTACAACAGCTCACAGGTATCCAGATCATGGAGGTATTCTGCCAATCAATCAGTCAATCAGTCCTCCAAATCATGGAGAGCTTGTTATGAGTACTCTTTGTCTGAGCAGGGGGAGGTAGGCTAACCTGACTCTCGCCAGATGATTTTCGTTCCACCTAGCTCCGTTGAGAGTCATTTCGGCACCAGATTTTATGGTAGAGCCAATCAGGACGCAGGGCAGGAGTTTCATAGATGTGACGTAGCATAGAAGCAACTGTGAGACTGTTCTCAGCGTCACGGGTTGGCTTCGATGTGAGTGGTTGAAGTAGCACGTCAATAGATGACGGACAACTGGCTTATCCAATCATATGCAAGGATTTTTGAAAAGGCCCAGCCTTCTGAAACACCACTCCAATGGATCGATCCCAGATGGATGAGTGGAGCTAGGCGGAACGAAATTCATCTGGCGAGAGTCAGGTTAGAGGTAGGCAGGAACCAAGTTTGAATAGTTTTGCTTCATCAAGTCTGTATTTTAGGGAACGCTGTCCTCTGTCTCTCTCCTGTATGGTGTCTTTGGGTGCGAAAACACCACCCTGATGTGCCTGAGCTAAATAAGAAATAATACCTTTTTTGATTCTGAATTTGTTTGCATCTTTAGAAAGAGGACCTCAATTTGATGGACTTAACCGACACATTGGCAGACATGGATACCCATTCTGATGTAGGCACACATGCAGATGTGTGTCCAGACACACACATGGACGTAAACACACTCACGGATGTGCACACTCCAGTCAACATGCCTGTGAACGCAAGCACACACACACACACCCACACAAATCCACACGCACAGAGCAGTGAAGAAGCAGGAGGCTCTGATGGGACGTCACTAGAGATCCCTCCACCCCAGGTAACACACACACACACACACACACACACACACACACACACACACACACACACACAAACACACCTTTCAGCTTTCATCTGTGTATACCTCTGTGTTGTGTATATATTGTCTATTATGGCCATCACAACAGGTTAGTAGAAAGTGCTAGCAATCGCCATCAGTGTTTGCATGCATGTGAATAACATTGCTCTGCGTGTGTTTTTGTGTGTTTGGAAGTGGGGATGTGGAAAAAAGCACATGTTGGTGTATGTGAAAGCATTTCTGTTTGTGAGTGTAATGCCCTGATGCACATGAAAGCAGACTTAAACACAACAGGACAGTGAATCCTCTTCCCCAAGTCTCAAAGCAGCCACTAAAAAGTTTTTCAGTATTTATTTACAAGTGATATATTATGTACAGCTGTGTGATTGACTAACCAAATTACATCAAACCCAAAAGACAGTACTTTACCTTCTTAAATAACAAACAGAAGACAATAACAATAAGAAAAGGCAACCCACTCTTACAAATGGCTGACAGAGGAAACCATCAAGAGGCTAGAAAAGGGCTTCTTTTTCTATAGTACCGGTAATTGAGCTGATGTCTGGTAAACTTTTTAAAGAAATAGCAAACAGGAGGGTCAATACTCTGCTCATCTTCTTGTAGAAGAACTGGACCTGGGCCATAGGAACTGGCATTGATCTTAGATAAAACAACCCTTGAAGTTAGACGCAGCGAGTACCAGAGCACCACACAGTAGAGCCTCAGCAGACTCCAAAATACCCTGACAAGTGGAGCAGCACACAGAATGCTTTACTGGGTTAGAGTTAACAATCAGCATGTTGTGTTGCTTTGCAGTCTTATTCCATCATGCTCTCGGAGAAATCCACCACTCAAGCTATGTGGTGAGTTTTTCTCCCTGTCACACACACACACACACACACACACACACACACACACAAGGTAGACTATGTAAATCCTTTCAAAAAATAATCTCTTTTTCAGCTGCGTGGCTATTTTTGCTTTCCGTGGGGAGAAGGATGAGCTGTCATTCTCTGAAGGCGATGTCATCATGTTGACCGATTATGTAAATGATGAGTGGGGACGTGGTCATTTGAAGGGACGTTCCGGAATATTCCCCCTGTGCTTTACCTCCTCACCACAGCCGCATTCCGTAAGCTTCCAAACATCCTCTACATACACACATTCCCCCGTTCTCTATAGTCTCCCTTAGACACCACAAAAACACACATATGATGGAGCACACGATCAAACGAGTCCAAGTTGTTGTTTTCATCTTCTCCTTCTCTTCCATCCATCTAGATGTTTCAGAGTGCCGAGGCAGGCCTAGACTGAACAGGACGTGTTCTTGATGAGTGAGTGTGTTTGCCTGTTTGCCTGTCTGCATGTGTGAACTGTATGTTAGTGTTTGATCAGTTTGTACATTTTGTAATGGTCTGTCTGTGTGTGTGCATGCACATCTGTGAGTTTGCATGTGTGTTTGTGTTTTAGGTGGGGGGCGTTGTCCGTGCACTATTGGATGATGCTGATTGGTCTCACGACTAAGCAGAACTCACTACCATTGGTCAGGAACACTGTTTGTGTGTTACTGTGAGGGTGTTATTTACTGTCCAGAACCTTTCAATTTACTTCAATAAAATTACAAATAACAGACTTACATTTAACTGTGAGAAATATCAGTACTGTATCTTTAACGCAAACACACATACACACACACACACATTTTATCATTGCTATATGTTTGGTAGCAGTAACGAGAGATTGCAGTGGCATCTCGATCTTTTAACCAAATAAAATGTTTTTTTTTATTCATTACTACTTGAGCACTTTTGTCTGTTCAGGAGAGGAAATATGTGCATGTTCATGTGTGTATATGTGTGTCTTCTCACATAAACTTGCTGTTAGATTACGTCAGCAGCTGAGTAGAGGTTTGTACTGTACTGTATGTGCAGAATTTACATTCAAATAAATGTGTGTGTGACTGTGACCACAAGTATTTCTTGTGGAGACTGATCCGAGTGTGCATTTCAGTAAGAGCCAAAGCAATGCTCAAGGACTGAACTTTAATGTACAAAACTCTGACAGAAGAGCATCTTAAAATCTTGTCCTACATGACTAAGGATGGGAATCAAAGATGCACATTTCTTTGGGAACAAACACAACACACACACACACACACACACAGTCACTCATACAATCACTCATACACACACGCAGGTTTGTGTATGAGTCAAAACTTTCACTTTTTTTTTTTTTTAAAAACAACAAGATTCAAATAAGCAAGGACTTCTCAGAGCACATGCACACACTACATACTATACACCACACACAAACAATCTTAGCCTGTTTTCCTTCTGTGATTTCATTGGCTTTTTTTCATAACACACTTAAATGCAAAACAAGAACGGTCTCTTTCTCAACACCTCTCTCACACACACATCCACATACTCACACACTCGCACGCGTATACCGTAATGACTGAAGGCTTGAACGAGTTATGGTCACACTGAACAGAGACTTGACTATGACATGACTACCTCTATCTGTAGGATATGTGGAGAGAGAAGAGGAGTACTGATGAGCGTGTCAACTGAGAACTAACAAGGTCCAGGTACACTTTTGAGAAAAACTCACCACGGAAAATTCAGATTTAAATAACCACCATCGTATGAAATGATTGAATCTTATCTATTATTATTTATCACCAAATCATATTGTCTTATGACACAAACATATCTATTATTTTGCACCACGTCACATCATTTTATGTTATCCAGTGCAAAAAAATAATCTAATTTGTAGACATGTCTGGTAGACCTTATTAATTCTCAATTGACCAACTGTAGAAAAAGGGTGGCGGCAGCACAGTGCAGCTGGTGGCCCAGCGGAGAGGTGACAGGAGAGGCATCTGGTGTGGGTGGGTTGCTTCTGGACTACATTTCCCATAGGTCTCAGTGTTATGCCATTAGGTCACCAGAGCAGCTTTCAATCTTAACACTCTTAGTCGTGATGGTCGTAGCACGAGCGCGTTTGTGGGAAACGCAGTCCTGGTTTGTTTGTTGCTCTTGTCGGCTCGCTGTTGTGTTTGGAGTCTTGTGTCTCACAGTCAGCAGCTCGCTGTGCGCTTACCTAGTCCCATAACCTGAAAACGCACACACACACACACTTTAGGGAATTTCAAAGTGACTGAACGTGTACTGTGATCAACTGAACTGTTAAACTGGGTTAAATATGAAGTCAGTGACAGGAGATTGCTCAATAGAGATGTATAAAGACATGCATCTCCAAAAGCCTATTTATGAAACATCTGCTCAGGTTTCAAATCTGACAACTACTGAAGTGATCTAGTTAGGATTTAAAAATAGATACATAGACATGCACGGAAATCGGAAGCGACCATTACATGCATAAATACAAGGACTTAAAAAAGAGCCCAAAGTTGAAGGCTCTATGGGTAGAGGGAGAACTGTTAACATGCACTGACAGCTACCTACCATTGTCATTCAGATGGTCAGACTGTCAGCATAGGTGGAGAGAATAAAGGATGGATGGGTTAGAGACCAAGTGAGTGTGTGGGAATGCTGCTGTGTGTGTGTATCATATCCCATCATAGCTGCCGTTGATAACATAGATTTATTGAACTTAGGTTTAATACAGAAAAAAATGTGGACATTACCAGTATTAATATTAATATATGATATGAACCATTTATAACATTATTTGGATCCTGTTATTATATGTTTATCATCGATCTAAATAAGGTATTACAATGTATGTGCATATGTGCCTGCGTTTATATGTGCGTGTGTGTGCGTGTGTGTGTGTGTGTGTGCACGCTCTCACCTCTGTGTCCGCTGCCGTGTTGCTGTCCAACTCATCAGGTGAATCGACCTTCACGTTGTTTTCGGAGTCATCCTGCAGATCACAGGCAGAAACTGAGCAAAAGGTTTGAGTGTGTGTTTGTACTGCTGTTACATACAGGGCACCGGTGATGTAAAGTATGTCCATGTTTCAGCAAGAAACATCTGCATCAGAAATCAAACAGTTCAGTGTGTCCATGTGTGTGTGTGTGTGTGTGTGTGTGTGACTCACTCACCAAAACCCATGGATGTGACAACACTTCCTCTGCACTGTAACGATTTCCCACGTTCACTTGCAGCATCCGGCCAATCAGATCCTTTAAAACACGTCATGTCTGTGACTTGCATGAAAAAAACATGCATGATCTCCTACCATGCGTATGTTAAATGTATGTGAGCATGTGTGTCGTGTACTCTATGTGTGTTAGGCTGACCTTAGCAGAACTGCTGATGCTGTCCCAGTAAGGGGTGGGGAACTCCAAGCGCCCCTCCAGAATCTTCTGGAAAAGCTCATCCTGCTGGTTTCTCTCTGAGCGAAACGGAGGGAAGCCGCACAGCAGGATGTAGGTGATCACCCCCGCCGCCCAAATATCCACCTTCAGCCCGTAGCTGAATATAAACACACACACACACACATGGACCATACACACATGCACATGCAATTGGACAAACACACACACAGAAAGAGACTGAATGGTTTAAGTGTATTAGAGAGGTAGCCAGGTTAACATCTTGTGGCTGTAATGCTCAGTGAAGTGCCTGCATAGTGGGTAATCCTAGTGTGGCAGTGTGTCTAATGAGTGTAGACTGGACAGCGGAGTTAATGACGCTGCTGCTTCTGCTTAATGAGGCCAGTGGGCTGTGTTTAACCACTTGAGACAACTTAAGCCTTACAGCAGACAGCAGGGCCATCTGTGTGTGTGTGTGTGTGTGTGTTTGGTAGCTTAAGTGAGAGTGTCTGCAGCCTTGTGTTCATAAGTGTGTGTGTGTATGTAGATGATAATGTAAGTGGATTTGCTCACTGTAATGTTTGGTGTTTGTGTGTGTGTGTGCAACTGATAATGTCGTTGGAATTCGCTAACTGTAATGTTGATGTACAGCTCTGGAACACATTAAGAGACCACTGCACATTTTCTGATGTCATCCTACGATTGCTGAGTGACATTCAAATGAGTTGACGGTCATATTCAAATTTGCAGTGGTCTCTTAATTTTGAAAAAATCGAATGTCACTCAGCAATCGTAGCATGACATCAGAAAAATGTGCAGGGCTCTCTTATTTGTTTCCAGAGCTGTGTGTGCGGTGTGTGTTTTATGTGTGTGTGTGTTACCCAGTCTCTGCAATGATCTCAGGAGCCACGTAGGTAGGTGTTCCGCAGACGGTGTACAGAGGCTTATCCACCACTGTCGCCAGCCCAAAGTCCCCCAGCTTCAGAGACTTAGTGCCATCAGGATACTCACACACCTACACAAACACATACACACATGGATATGTGAATGAATAACAATGCACCTTTAGTGTGTCTAAAGGTGTTACTGTACTTTTCCAGGACATTTTCAGGTTTGATGTTTCTGCTTAGAATAAGGATCTAATGCAGGCATATCTAAAGTGTGTGTGTGTGTGTGTGTGTGTTAGTGTGTGTACCAGCAGGTTCTCTGGTTTGATGTCTCTGTGCACGATGCTGAGTTGGTGCAGGTACTTGAGAGCGGCGCTCAGGTTGAACAGCATGGCACTGGCCTCACACTCACTGTACTTAGTGGAGGAGGTGATGGCGTCAAACAAGTCCCCTCCCTGCAGAAACACACACACGCACACGCGTGCACACACACACACACACACACACACACACACACACACACACACACACACATCTCTGTGAGGCTGTGGTAGAGAATATGATAGAAATATAGGTCCTCACTGAGAAAGAGACAGAGAGAGAGAAAGAAAGTGAGAGAGAGAGAAAGAGAGGGGGGGGAGAGAGAGGGCGTACAGAAGAATAGCTCACTGTAGCAGTAAGTCTAGTTGTACAAGGTGTGCTGGTTGTGCTGTACTAGTGTTTACTGTAACTGGGGCCACAAAGCATGACAAAAATGC
>NC_055974.1:1357500-1372500 GCF_018492685.1 Alosa sapidissima | reverse complement strand
CACACACACACACACACACACACACACACAGAGAGAGGCTACATTGGGTTTAAGATCACACAGGGATTGGGGCAGGATAATGGCAGACACACACACAGAAGGATACAGTACAAACATGGACGATTTGCTCTTATGCACACCACATACACAAAAAACAATCAATTCCACACTGATAGCCTTCATCATGTAGCAGTATGAATAGACACACACATTCAAAGGTCACACAGATTTCACATCTACAAAGCAATATCCACGCCCACTCATATACAATATCCACCCACCAGCCACATGAACACTGCGGGCTCCTGCCGGTATGTCTGAACCTACATCACTGTCCTTGGTGCTGAAGTCACGTTCGTTTACTGTTAGCCTGGAGTGTGCGACACTCAATATTCGGTAGATCCTAAATAGAGGGACATCCCTAACGTCGCACACGACTATGATTTCTCACCTTCCAAAAGGTCGTCCAAGCTCGTCACCTTCTTCGACCCATCCAGTGTGTAGATGGTGCGGACTCCCTGTGGCAGGTAAAGGTTGTCTGCGAGAGAGCGGGTAAGGTCCACCAGAAGCGTGTCGAAGGATCGGCAGCGGTCCCCGGACACGGCGTACAGTAGTCCCTTGAAACACCGGTCCCCATTCCGGTAGAAGCGCACTTTCTTTGCACGTTTCTCTGAGCTCAGCGTTTGAAGCGTGCGTGTACGGTAGAAGCTACAATTAGCGCTGTGCGCAGGGCTTGGGACCACACTGCTGGCTCGCGAACCAGACTGTGAACCCAAGTCGGCTGTGCGCGATGAGCGATGAGTCTTGTCTCGCTCATCGAAATGTTCCAGTTCTATGGTTCCTCGGCCCAGCGCCATCTCGTCTCGCGCACAGGACACCGGTCGGGATTAGGCTACCGGAGCCTTGGGGTTAACAGTGATCGGCGAGCATGTGGTTATCTGAGGAGTGATCACGAGTTCCAGCCAATTACACGAATATGCACGCCACGTTAGCGGTATACTTTCCGTCCTGAGACAACGTTTTGGAAAGAGGACATGATCCAAACCCGATACAAAAGAGCCACGCGCCACCTGTTCCCGTTCGCTAGTAGGCTGGTCCACAAAGACATACGTCACAGCAGACGCACACATAACACAGACACACTGAAATTAATGGGATGTGATAACAGTACCCGCCCTTCACAAGGCAAATCTGCGTTGATTACTGGACAGGATGCCAAATGGATGACAGCAGTCTCGTCAGTCAAGACAATCCATTTTCATCCCAGACAGTTCCCTGGCAACACTGATCTATCTGACGTGCGGTTGTCAGTATAGGTGGCCTCTGAAGTCTCCCCTATAACCTCGCATGCGCAGACCCCCACCAGTCAACCTCGGGGAGATAAGGGAATCCGCAAGGTGACGCAGAATCCGCCGTCTCGTGTAGCATTCACCTGACGACAGCGAGATCCGTTTGGCAGAGAGTGCCCTGTGTGTTGAATTATTAGAGCAGCATGGCTGCTGCAAGAAGTGCGCGCCCTATGCCTCGAGCAGGGGGCCGTCTGTGTGCGCAGCAGCAGCACCGATTCAGCACCGCTGGGTCCTAATGCGTGCGCGTGGATGATTAATGTGTAATGCCCAGTACCAGAGTACCCTCTCCCTGCCCTTTTTTTTCTCCTGGTGGATGGATCTCTGCAGTATAGACTACGGGGTTCCACTATTCAGGCCAGACACTGTATGCAGAATCCAGCCTAATGACTAACCAAATGAAAACCATCATTTGCCATTTTTTTTTAAATAAATAGAGAATAACAGAAAATGTAGCCTTATTGTTACTGGATAGTTCTGTAGACCTACTCCAATGTGCACACATTTGTCCTCTTTGTCTCTTTGCCCTTGTGCAGTTCATAGGGTTCCATTTTGACTGTTGGCATAATACGCTTTTGCCATAATACAGCTATGGAAAGTTTCACAGATGAAGTGATAAATAAAAGCCAATAGCTGCATCTCAGCTATTCTGACAAACATTCTAACAGACGTCTGCTGGCCCAATGGCAGTAATCTTGTCCATCCAGTAATGCAGACACACAGGTAGTAACATGCTGAGTGAAATCCGTTATGTCCTGGCTTAAACCAAGACTATTTTCACTACCTTCAAAACATCAAGTTGAAATATAGCCTACTGATTAAACGTGTTGGCTACTGTTTCAACAGTGAAAACTGAGAATATTATCCCAACGTGAAATGTAAAATGTATTGGGGCAGTGGCTAGTCATCATAAATAAATCATACATGGAAATTGCAAGCCTAATTCCCAAGGGGAACCAAGAAGCCTACCGCCGGCTTACCTTGCTTGCTTTGTCCTCTTATATGAGGGCTTTGAAAGAACTCGCGGTAGACAGTCGGCCTATGATAAGCAGTGTGGTAGCTACAAATGCCTGAGACATAATTTAATGGGCAAGAATAAAATAAGCAATATTATGTCATGTGAAACCATTTAAGAAAATACTGAAGAGGCATAGTGAAATTATGTAAAGACAGAGCGAGAATAGGCCTGTTTTCACAAAATTAGGGTTGAGGGGTTCCATATCGAATGACACCAGCAGGTGGCGGTAACTGGACCGCCAACTGTCGTTAGATTTGACGAAGAAGACAGATAAACCAAGCTAAACAGCTAAACTATGAGCTAAACGCAGACAGTCAAGCAAACTATTATATTGTATCGCATTATACGCGGAGGTAGCAGCATCTGCTTGTGCCAAGAAGCTGAAGCTGAGAAGAGTGACAGTCATGTACAGCGTCAGTCAGCGGAATGTGGACCGAGTGTACACCTTTGTGAGTTTGATTTGCTTGCACATTGCTCTCAGCTAAAGTCAGTCTACGTTAACATGAACGGAAAAAGTTAACTGTACTTAGACTACTCAAAAATGTTCCTATCTAAAGTTTTTTTTTTTTTTTTTTTTAACAAGACTAGGTTCTACCAGTTGGACGAACAGTTGGATGCATGCTGCCAGTGAAACATTAACGTTACATTAGACTAGCTTAGCTGTGCGTTTCTAACCTTTTCTAGGTGAGTTGTTGGTTGGTCAGTTGATTTTTTTTTTATCTCGTCAACATAACATACATACACCAGTATACCAACGCCTCACTACGAGTAGCTTGATTTATGGTAGCTTAATTCATGGTAATCCTCCATGTAGACTTTTTTATTCTGTAATTCTGCCTGAGAAGTTATGGCGCTTGATGCAGCAACATCAAACTGTCCCATTGGTTTATGGCCCATGCCCACGATTAGTAGCCATGGTAACTCCGCAGTGAATTTCCTTCGCACATATGGGTCGCCAGAGGGCGCCTTTGTATAAGAAATACTTGAAAATTCTAGGCCTACTTCAGCGACGCCTGACTGAGTCCAATGCAGAGTTGGGAGAAAAAAAAACAAAAATAAAAAGGAGCAGTTTGGTTAGACTTTTTTAGCATTAAGAAGTTTTAATCGTTTTTATACTTGAAATGTCTTACACATAGGTTATCATGTATATTATAGAGATTTTACCAGATTGCAATTCATTTGGTTGCACATAAAGTGCAGTTACCGGTACAGTATGTATTACACACATCAGGCAGATAGAAACTATATGGCCTCTACCTTATGTTTCATGTTTTATTCCCCATAGTTAGCAGGTGTCGTAGTCCTTTAGATTAGATTTTAGATTGCAAGTATCCATTTGTGTGTGATGTAATGTAAGTAGGCTCACTAGACTGTTTATATTTGTGTCCACAGTTGCTGGCAGTTTGTGTATTGCTGGCCTGGGGCTTTGTGATCTACGGTTGCAGGGAAGCGGCTCTGGAAAGTCTCACTGCTGTGGGTGGAACCTGAAGCCCCAGAGACCTCTGGGAAATTGAGTTGCAGGGACAATGTCATCACAAGCACACACAGACAATCTGACGCAGCACAAGAAGGAAGTCTTCTGGACACTGTATGAGCTGCCAAATGACCAACAGGTGTGTGTTCTGTGCATGCACAACAGTACATTCACTCATTTGCCAAGGTGGAGGGACGTTGATCCAGTGTGCCCTCATGAACAGATGAGACTGGTGCAGTTATGTTTTGAAACATTATCATCTAATTTATTAAAGATCTGATTTTTGTTTTTACTGAAAATGTGTCAATCCCTTTTAGAATAAATCTTGGTGCCACACCCCATCATGTAGGATATAGATCACCTATAGACACCAGACAAAACAAGAAGAGCGCAGCTTACATCAACCTCAACATTTTCATTTTACTTTGTACAAATTGCTGCAGATCCCAGGGACGATTGGGATTAAATCAGCAAATAGAGGGATAAAGCTGCCAAATCTATCCCAGAAACGCTGTCTGACTCAGTAATATTGCCACATCTGCTGAACAACAAAACGGTCTGCAGTTTATTTGTCCACTGCAGTTTTTCTGAGAAGTCAGTCATGAATGTTCTCTCTCTGGGCATTCTACTGGCTGTTACTGCTCTCTGGCATTTTTAACGCAACATCATGTTGTTCTTTTATCTTTAAATAAAGGCTTCAAACTCATTTTCATGCTACACTGACTTACAATGCAGAGAATAGTGTGTCTGACATTGCAGATGCATATGGGATAGTTATGATACTATAACTATTTAACATTGCAGATGCCTATGGGATGGTTATGATGACTATTTAACGCTGTCACGGGCAGGAGCATGACCTTTTTTAGTTGTTTTTTGACAAATCCGGCACCACTTAGTGGTAAATGGGTATCCAGTACATTGAATATTTATGAAAAGGAGAATTCCTACATGATGGTATTTTAACAAATCAAAAGAAAACAAACCACAAATTTTGTTTTTGCATCGTCACTGGGTAGTAGCCTAGGCTACTGTGTTTAGACTGATAAGAAAAATTAATAGATTTAGTCTGAAGTATGACGAAATGTGGAAAAATGAAAGGATCTAAAACCCCTCAGAATGCACTGTATGTTTACACTAATGTTAACACTTATTCATTCAATTGGTGCTTAGAGGTTAGACACACATTTGAGGTTAGTCACACATTTTATTAGCCTGATGAGCCAGATCCACATCAAGATGTAGGGTCTGGAACTCACCATTGGCAGTGCTCAATCCGATGGGCGGGATAAACGGTTGTCTTTCAAATTCCTTCTGCATGCAATAGTATAGCGCTGCAACTCATGAGTCCCATGCGTTTTCCCATCAGAGTAGCTAGTTGGCTAGATGATCAAACTTTTGGCAACTTTAAAAAAGCTTAACTCGAGTCGCGCTCTTCGCCAGCAGCATCCATCTTCTTTGTTTTCAAGTAGCAGGGAATTCATGCAGAACCGTCACAACTCTGCCGTTACTATGTTACGCCTGTCCACCGACTCTATACACAATGTGATTGGCCTGACCGAAGTTTGGTTTTTCCAGCTCGCAAGCCAATGGAGAGTTGCTAGACTACCCTGGATGCAAATTGCATTTGCTGCCGCTAGGGTGCGTCTAGATTTATAAGTATATGTAGAAATAGTTACCATTTCTACATATGTGAACCAGTCTCATGGCCTTGGTGTTGGTAGTTATTGCAAACTACAACTACCAGTTGAATGGGTTTCTTTTTCTGTCTCCGCTGTGATTACCTGCAACTCTTAACTGTCTCCGTCCATTGCAGGTTGCATGATAACTCAGGTTGGAAGATTACTAATAAGGCCATTTGAATTCACTGCGTGAATTATCATTATCAAGTGACACAAGTTATTGACACCAATAAGTACAAAAACAGTAGATGGTGATGTAATGGCATGGCAATAAAGTGACCATGACAAAATCTGTTTTGATAACATGTGGAGGTTAAAGATTATTTTTATTTGTTGTATTTCCTTTAGTTTGTACTTATAACCCGTCTCCTCCTCTCCCTCTTCCACACACACACACACAGCTCTTAGTAATGCTAATGGTATGAGTGGTTGGAGTTCTGAAGCCCTTTCATGTGTGCGCATCCACATGACACACACACACACACACACACACACAGTAGCCGTGCTAATTGAATGAGTGTCTGGTCCTTGTGTTGTTCACGCATCTAATTCACAGACGCTCTCAAGGATCTGAGTGAGGCTGATTATGTATGATTAATTAATGAAAGCAGCACACACACACATTTGGTCATTATGAGGATGTGAAGGGTGAACTGAATAGAGGCCTTTCATCAGTATTGTAAGAGAATTCATATTGTGCAGCTCGCACACACACACACACACACACACACGCACAGACGGGTAGCTGCTGCATTGCTGCAAGGCAGGCTTTTAGTACGAGCTGCACTAGTCCGCTCCTATTCCTCCCTCAGTGGCATTCTCTTCATCTTTCCCTCTGATCAACCTGTCCCCCATCTCTCTATTGCTGAGACATGAGCCCCTTTCCCTTCTGTGCTACTCGCCTCATCTTTTGAACCATTCCCATTTCATTCATTTCATTTCATTTAACATTTCATTTGGGCTGTTGATACACACCATTTAAAAATAAAATCATGGACATATCTAATTCTGTGTGTGTTAAATAGATTCCAGACAGGCAAGCTTAGTGGTGATAAGTGTTTATTTACACAGATAAAGCCAAGCCACAGATAAAAACAGATAATCAGATAAAAACGGGCTACTAGCTAGAACTGTGAGCAGTCCGACTTATGGTCATCGCTGGACCTGCCCTGTAGCATCATCTATGCATATAGCAGCCCATCACACCACGCGACATGGACTGTTCTCACACAACCGTGCTGCTGTGGCCCTTGCCTTGCCCCAACCACACACCAATGTGTACAAGAACAGAGACAAAGCATAGATTCAGTACATCGATGGGAGAATAAATAAAAAGGTCAGCATACACCTCAGCAGATAATAAATATACTGTACTGGTAATAGATGTTTATCAAATACTCATACACAGTTTGGGTTTTGCTATGAGTGAGAAGACAAAGTATATACAAAATATATGTATAATGTATAGCAGATACATAGATTAGATGTGATTTGTTATGATATGGCCACATTAAAGGCCTATAGTCTGAAGCATGACGTGTCATAATGAGCGAGTCCAATTGATCTGAATGTGACTGCACAGGTGACAAAGCCATGTTAAGAGATTACGGTGCTGCTGCTAGCACTGATGCTGTGTCTGAATGTGACTGCACAGGTGATAAAGCCATGTTAAGAGATTACAGTGCTGCTGCTAGCACTGATGCTGCGTTTGAATGTGACTGCAGAGCCGATAAAGCCATGTTAAGAGATTACAGTGCTGCTGCTAGCACTGATGCTGCGTCTGAATGTGACTGCAGAGCCGATAAAGCCATGTTAAGAGATTACAGTGCTGCTGCTAGCACTGATGTTGCGTCTGAATGTGACTGCAGAGCCGATAAAGCCATGTTAAGAGATTACAGTGCTGCTGCTAGCACTGATGCTGCGTCTGCTGACTGTGCTGCTGCTGCTGCTGTTGTTGTTTTGGTTGTTGTTACCGGTAACAAAGGTCGACCCCGAATCCTGCTTGGGGGCCGATAGCTTCTCCTTACTGGGGGTTAGTGGGAGTTTCCCATCAAGCCAGTATGTTACCATATCACCCTTGCCCTGTAAAAGAGGTGGAAGTAAGTGTGTGAGTGTGTCTGTCTCTGTGTGTGTGTGTGCAATTATACCTATATGTTTCAATTGTTTATGCAAGAGTGTGTTTGTGTGTGTGTGTGTGCGCAATTCAATTCAATATTATGTTTGGGTCTGATCTGCTCTGAGCATGTGTGTGTGTGTGTGTGTGTGTGTGTGTGTGTGTGCCACTCACCTTCACTTGAAGGACACCTCTGCAGTGCAGCAGGTACCCCCCTATCTCCTCCAGCAGGTAGTAAGTAGTGGAGCTGCACTGGATCTTCATTGCTGGGAACACACACACACAATCAAACAGTTTCATCATACATCCTGCTCTTTAGTATTGACCTGAAACCAAGCTCCAGGGAGATGGGAAGTGGGGGAGGGTGTGAATTTGAGGTATGATTAGCATACATATGATTACATGGTGGAGTTGTAAAGACGATCTTCTTAGCATATAGAATGGGACTGCCAAGTGCAGCTGATAATGTGTGTGAGTGTGTGTGAAGCGTGTGTGTGTGCCTATACCTTCGCTCGTAGACTCCATTCGGGAGGCAGTGTTGACTGTGTCCCCAAAGAGGCAGTAACGTGGCATTTTAGTCCCAACAACCCCAGCAACGACCGGACCTGTGGAGTGTACACACACACACACACACACTCGTAGGGAAACCCTCCCAAACGGCCACATGGAGGTACAGTATGTGGCAATACCCCACGAGAGCACATGCTATATGTGTACATATTTTCACCTTTCTTGTCACACACACACATACATGGGTTGTAATGTTAAATAGTGCCAGTGTGTTAATCCATTCCTAGTCATGGAGGCAGCTTGGGCCAGCGCTTATGTCTGGTTTCCGTGGTGCTAAACGGATGAGGGGCATAGACACTAGTCCATCGCAGCTAACTCCCAGCAGAAGCTGGTACCCATTTTACAGCTGGGTGGACTGAGACAGTGCAGATGACGTGCCTTGTGCAAGGGCACAACCTGCAACATCAAGCCATCATCTGGGACTCGAACCAGTGATCTTACTACGATTGCCAGCCTAACCCCTAGACTATGCCTGCTATTACTGACACTTAAATGAATGTAGGGTGGATTTCCCTAGTGTTATATATTTTTTTAAGATATTTTTTTTGGACTTCTGTAGTAGGCTATATTAGGCTACAATGTGAAGGCAACACATTAAATCCACATCCAATTTTGATCACAGGACCCTACAGCTTTGGCTTTCCCATAGTTTCACTGGCATTCATTAGTTTAGGGAAGAGTCACACCCACTGGAGCTCAAGTGTCCCACATGAGGGCAATTTAGTATATGTAACTATCCTGCTAAATGTTAAAGTTGAAAGACAAACATGGGTGCAGCACCCAGTGTTTCCCATACATTGACTAATCTGTGGCGGGGCGTCACGAAATAAAAATCGGCCGTCACAGATGAATATATTATGTGTACAATTTAATTTAAATTAAATATAAGGTCAAATCCTTGCATTGCCATTGAGCTGCGCTTTTTACGCATGCAGCCTTTCCTTGCCCCGCCTCGTAGGCCGCTGCCACTCCTCTGCATGTGCATTTAACAAAATATTCACGATTGTTGTTGCCACATAGAAGCATTGCATAGAAGACATCTGGCTAAATTGCTATTAAATCCGCTTAGCATCGTGACCATGCTGCGCAAATTTGTTCAAAACTGCTGCATTGAAGTGAACTCTGCTAAGGTCTTATCACAACATAGTAGGCTACATTGAAGAGACTAAACTAAGTTAAGTTATGAAATAATACAGTATCTCAAAGCTAACGTACTGTTTGGATGTCGAATTTAGCATGCTTAGTCTACTTACAGCTGCTTGTCAATTTCGTTGAAGGGCTCATTTTATTGACTCTGACACTGAATGTTTGCAAAATCCCGATGTAAATGGAAAAGTGTTTTCCAAAATTCAAAAGTGAGATTCAAGGAGACCCCCCCCCCCCCCCTTGTCAAAGTCAGCTACCGCCACAAATTGAATCCAATTCCGTGGGAAACACTGGGTGCACACACGCGCACAGAGAGAGAGAGAGATGTGAAGTACAGAGGGTTCAGTTACCTGAGTGTATGCCTGCACGGATCTCCAACTGGCTGTTGGGCTTATGTGGGATGCGAAAGCTTCGACAGACGGACACCAGGTCCAGGGCCATGCTGGCAATCTCCGACGCGTGCCTGATCCCATTCTTCAGCGGGACGCCGGACACTACCATGTCTGCAAGTCGCACAGCAGCCATGAGTGATTACGATTAACACACACACACACACATATTTGGAACAGGGACATAAGCAACACACACACACACTTACATGCATCCCCGATGGTCTCCACCTTGTAAACATCGTAGTTGTCGATGATATCGTCAAAGGTGGTGTAAAGCTTGTTGAGGAAGTCCACCACCTGATAGGGCGTGCTGCTGCTGGACAGGTGGGTGAAGCCCACTATGTCACTAACGAGAGAGAGGGAAGGGAAAGATCTAGAAATAAATGTCATCCCTTAACTGTATAATGTAGGGCTAGAATATAGACAGTTAGCTTAGCAACCTTCTGGGACACACTAGACAAAAGCATGTCATTGGATTCTAAAGATTCAAACTGAGAGATTCCACTCTATTTGAATGTAGCCTACATGCTAGTTGATGGTGAGAAGCCTTTGTGGTGTGCGCAGTCTAACTTTTCTCACTATGCAAAGGCAGCTCAAGGTGTCTCAGCGGTCAATGGGCTAGTGCCCCCCCCCCACAAACACACACAGACACAGGTCTGACCTGAAGAAGACTGTGACGGTGACACACACACACAGGTCTGACCTGAAGAAGACAGTGGCGGTGACACACACACACACAGGTCTGACCTGAAGAAGACCGTGGCGGTGACACACACACACACACACACACAGGTCTGACCTGAAGAAGACCGTGGCGGTGACACACACACACACACACAGGGCTCACCTGAAGAAGACCGTGGCGGTGACATAACTCTGAGCAGCAGCAGGCTTCCCCTGGCGCAGGTCATCTGCCACCTGTCTCGGCAGCATACCTCGAGACAGCCAATCAGCAGTCAGGAGCAGAGTCACATGGGAAGAGACTCACTCTTATACACACTCAAAAGACTTGTTCAATCACCACAAAGAGACATGCTCACACAGTCGCACACTAATGCGAAGACATCCTTACACACACTTGCACACACATTCACACACTAGATCTTTCTTACTGTATAAAAGGCGGTCTGTCTTCTGTTTTTCATGCATCAGGTCCTGAGTTCTCTCTGCCACCAATACCTCCAAGTGTTTACTGTATTTCTCCATCTACACACACACACATACACGTGTGAACAGTATAAATTGGGGTAAATGCATACACTTTAAGTATTCTATATGTGAATGGGAGCTTTTGAAAGTGAATATATGTGTATATATATATATATATATATATATATATATATATATATATAAGCTATATAAAGTGCATATATGTTGGTGCAGAAGTGTGTGCATGTCTATGCTGTATCCATGTGGGTGCCAGTACCAGGTTCATCATCATGTCCACCGGACTGACTTTGTTGGGGTTGATGCGGTGCACAAACTTCCTGATTTGCTCAAAGGTGGGCCGTTGGATTGGGTTGTGGGCGCGGCACCTACGGATGAGCTGTACAGTACACACAGTCACACACATGGACTTCATATGTCCAGGCATGATGTACTGCATTTGGAACAACCTCTCTAGTTGCAGACCTCTGAAGTTTGCCTACAAAAAAGCTACCATCTTTGCCCAAATAAGGAGATCCGGTATCTTATAACATTGGGATTTTGAATTATCGCACCTGTTAAACTCTCGCGGGGACGAATAAATCAGAAATGCAGACGTTTTGCTCTACACAGTTTTGTCCTCTGCCTTCGAGTGGATACTGTGATCTTCGGTATATGAAGACGGCACACTTTGATCTTTGCTATCCCAGAGCTGACTTACAATGCAACTTGCCATAGGTAGTTAGCTTCAATTAACACCGTGATCTCCTTATATGGGCAAAGATGGCAGCGTTGGTTGCTTTTTGTAGGTGAACTTCAGAGGTCTATGCAATACAGTTTCTTTTTAAACATTGAACTATTTAATAGGGTGATTTTGTGTGTGTGTGTGTGTGTGTATTTGTATGTGTCTCTGTGTGTGTGTACCTCCACATAATCAGCTGGACAGGGACAGGTGCTGTCTGTCTTCCCAGAGATGAGTTCTGGCAGCGGGGGACACCAAGCGCTCTCGTGAGGACTCTCATCCACCTGCCACTCATACACACACACACACACACACACACACACACACACACACACACACACACAAAGTCAGCCATCCAGCTGTGTAGTATGACTGTCCATCTGTGACTCAGTCTCCATAGACACATAGCCTTAATGAGCAACTGCAGATGAAGCACTCACAGGCACTGGGTCACTTCTGGTGGCGATCTCCAGCAGGATAATAGAGTAACTGCAAACACACAGAGCAAAGTCAGGGACAATGCAAGACAACGTAGGAAAGCTGAGATGAATGCATGTGGTAATGTTACACTTCGAAGTGCATTAACTTCTGCTATTCCAATCCGTGAAGTCCATTATCCTGCTTAAACTACTGTTGCCATGTCTGCATATTATATTTGGAGACATAATTTGCACATTTTGATCTTTTAAAACTGACTTGTGTCTACAACTTCTTTCCACCACACATCCATTAATTTATCCATTCGTATAATTATTATATATTATGTATATATTATGTCCAAATATCTGAAAGCTAATTGACGTTCTAAAGAGAACATTACAATAAGAAATTGAACCAAGCAGTAGGCTAGTATAAGACATTTTAAAAACATGAGTGTATGAATGTATTGTTTGTAGTGCAGTATCAACATGCAACATGGGCTCAATACACTTTACACTTTTCTCTATGTGTCTTTTGGTGTGTGCTGTGTATTTTAACACAATTTCAGGTAGTGTAGAGCTCAGTTTGTGTGTTAGTGTGTGGGTGCTTGTGTGTGTTTGTGTGCGCGCATGTGTGTGCATGCATGCATATCTGAACACATCTCCAGTGATTGAAAATGGTGTGTGTAAATTAGTTTATGTCAGTGTGGGTTTTAGTGTGTACTGTATAATTATAATTATTTCCAGAGAGTGTAGGGCTCAGTTTGTGTGTCAGTCTGCATGATTCTGTGTGTGTGTGTGTGTGTGTGTGTGTGTGTGTGTGTGTGTGTGTGTGTGTGTGTGTGTGTGTGTGTGTGTGTGTACCTGAACACATCTCCTGCGAGTGAGGGCTCAGTGTATGTTTGTGTGTTGAGGTTCTCGGGGGCCTGGTACACATCCCTCAACCGCTGCTGATACACAGTCAGGGGCTCCGCAGCATCCTCACGCCGGTATGACCACAGACCATAATCTTCACACACACACACCAATTAAACACCACATACACGCATACACACATGCAGTGTAGACAGTCGACGTACTACTGTATATGATTCCTCAAATAAAGGCAAGGCAAGGCAGGTTTATTTATATAGCGCATCTCATATACAAGGTGCACCATGAACCAGATGTTTGGTTAGCAATTTAGAAGATTTGTTCAGTCTGACTTCATCAATTTTACATTTGAAAAAAGATGCAAACTCATTGCATTTATTAGTTAAGAGACGTTCAGGTGCTAATTGTGAGGGGGATTTGTTCATTTCTCAACAGTTGAGAATAGCAAGTGTTTATACTTCTACAAATAATGTTAAAGAAAAAAGACGGTTTTGCTTTGCATATTTCAGTCATATGTGCAGAGAACCTCTTTTTGGGTTTCACACTGGATCTGAAATTTGTATTTGTGCCATTTTCTTTCAGTTTTCTTACCCTGTTAAGGATTGTAAATTTTGTTTCTATGGTGCTTTCTGTTTGTCAGTGACTCTCTTAAAATGTAATAAATGTTATCCATAATATTTACCACAAAGCTAATATGTTATTATGTGAAACAACACACAGAACAAAAGTATTCAGTAGTTTTTGTTTAACTATTTTTCATTAGTGTCATATTACACACACTGACACACGCATAAACATACACACTTATTCACCTGTTATCTTGCAGGCCCAGCGGTCATCGATGACACAGTTGCTGGACTTGAGGCGTCCGTGGCAGATGCGGTGCTGGTGCAAGTAGGACATGCCCCTGGCAATGTCAGTTGCAAAGGAGAACCTGCAAACCCACAAGTGTTGACAATCCCTTGTATTCTATACACACACACACATGCACACACACACACACACACATACACACATACACACACACACACACACATACACACAAATATGGACACCAAATATGTTCTCTTATGCAAACCAAAACACACACATACACTAGCATATTCTTACAGCTTGGTGCTATGGACATAATACTGAACTAAAACCAAACTGGACTACAGTTAATGTGCTTGATGAGAGTTGTACTGTATACTCACATTCAGGTAGTCAACTGGCATTGTGCATCACATACACACTATCACACAACGATGCTCATTTACACTTGCATTCTAAACACATGAACAGGTGGCTCTAATCCATAGTGGAACTAAGCCCCACCAAGTGGAACTAATGCATAACAAAGGGGAACTAGTGTTCCAAGTGGAACTAACTCTTAAAGTGTGCTCAGAGCTTCTCCTAAGAGAGTGGCACAGGTGGTGGAGGGGGGTGGAGGGCATGGAGTGTACTCAAGGTGGGCACCACAAGACCTCCGTCAGGCTTCCCTGGGAGCTCACACAACACAACACAACACACATTCAGCAACACACACACACACACACACACACACACACACACACACACACACACACACACACACACACACACACACACACACACAGCAACACACACACACAGCAACACACACACACAGCAACACACACACCAACACACACTCGAGAACATACAAGAACATTCAAAGGTAATCACCTATAGGAGAACTGTCACGTGTGTGTGTGTGTGTGTGTGTGTGTGTGTGTGTGTGTGTACCTGAAACCCCAATTCAGTGGGATGTCTTCGTTGAGCAGCACATCATTCAGACTTCCTTTGGGGCAGTACTCTGTAACTATGGCTACATTTGGAGCCTCCACACATCCTCCATAAAACTTACAGAGGTTTGGGTGGTCCAGTTCTCTGAAATGCAGGACACACACATACACACACACTTTTGATTAACTAGCCCTCTGAACTAGAACACAGTACATTACATGAATACATTGATTTAACACGCACGTCAACACACACACACACACACACACACCAGGGTCGTGCACAGACATTTGGAAGTGCAGGGACTCACATGGTGATGGTGATGACGTTATT
>NC_055974.1:1297500-1355000 GCF_018492685.1 Alosa sapidissima | reverse complement strand
ATCAGAGTATTTTGAACATGTTTCTTTTGTATTTTACTAGTGTATTCACTAGTATCACCTTGGCTGTCCAATTAGTTTGGGTCATTTTGCCTGCGGTCGAGATGGTGTGTGTGAATATCCTGCCGTCGTCGGGAATCCAGGGACCACAGATTCTCTCCTTCACCTGAAAATGAAGCAGCTGAAGAGTGAAAATGAAGAGTTTCTGGTTGACGCTGTAGAGTTGTTGAGAATGGAAAGCAATTCTAATAGTATGATGAAGGACGCAAATGAATCTTCTCCCCCTTTGATAACTACATATTCCTCCATTGCTGTTGCTTTTCCCCTGCCTGTGTTTATCATGCTACAGTACGTATACATGGAGAATGCTGTTGAATCAAACAAAAAAGGCTCCCATAAAATGTTCTCCGTTTCTGACAAGTTCTCCAAGTGTACTACTCACAGAACATAGGTTTACATGAACACAGACAAAACATTCCTTTATTAGAATTAGCGGCATGTTAGGGTGTGTGTGTATTCTTGTGTTTTTAGTTCATTACCAGGTAGCCCATGGGACAGGAGTGGATGTTGGCGTGGTGGATGCAGCAGTTGTCCCCATTTGCGTCCTTCCAGTCGGGGCAGTCGTGCTCCTCACAGAAGTGGCGCGCCTCTGCTGCGTTACTGATAGAGCTGACGGGGAGAACACACACACTACGCTCAGAGGAGAGGAGAGCCAGGGGCAGCGCGGAAATACACAGGCCGACACAGAGAGATGGAGAGAGTGGAAGAGATGAAGAGATGGAGGCTGGAACAAAAATGTGGGTAAGGCATGTGTGTGTGAGAGAGATAGTGTGTGTGTGTGTGTGTGTGTGTGTGTGTGTGTGTGTGTGTGTGTGTATGTGTGTGTGTGTATGTGCATCTGTCTGTGTGAATGATGAGAGTGTGAGAGTGAATGAGTGAGTGACAATAATGGACAAACAAAAAAAGAGAAAGCGAGAGAGAGAGAGAGAGAGAGAGAGAACGAGAAAGAGAAAGAAAGTGAGAGACAGAGGGGTATGGGTGCAAGGGAGGAGGCTGTACCTGTGTGTGAAGAGGTGGTGATCCACTGCCCACTGGTAGAAGTGCTCTTTCACAGTCACTGAGTAGATCACCTCAAACTCCTCCCCAATGATTACTCGCTTTGGAGGCCGCACTACCCACGCCATCTCCAGACCTGTACACACAAATTCACACACACACACACACACACACACACACACACACACACACACACACACACACACACACATGGATACACACAGACAGACAGACAGACAAACACACACACACACACACACACACACACACATACACACACATACACACACATACACATACGGATACACGCACATGCACACACACCCACACATACAGATATGTACGGATACACACACACACACGCGCACACAGACAGACAGACAGACAGACACACACACACACACACACACACACACATGCACATCCACAAATGAGCGCGCTCACCCACAGAGACCAACATTCTCCTTTCTCTCTTATTCACCCTCCTTTTCATGGCCAACATACTCCTGGTGATGTTGATGGTGCTGGTGATGCCCACTAATGTATTCACACACATTCACATTTGACATGTGATGTTCACATGTGCCGTAGTATTGTAGCCTACGCATTTCTGCTGTACAGGTGTCTTATCATATTCATACTGAACCTAAATGTAGCAATTTGGAAGACTGGTTTGGCTTTTTTACGGACTTGCTCACTCCCCATAGAGAATAGAACGTCACAATGAAAAAGCCATTTTATAAATCACAAAAGAGTGGATCCACCGCGCTTCTGCAGCATTACATCTGGTGCATCAGACGAAGAGCGGACCGTGTAGATATACTAGAAGTAAAAATTCGGAGCAGCACAGATGTAGTATTAGCTATAAACTTTAATTAAGGTGCACCATTTTATAAATCCTTTGCCAATCATATTGCCACTGAGCCCAAGGAGGGGAGAATAAAGGGTGAAGGGTCGTTAGCACTCATCAGATACTTTCTGTCTCTGAGCCTGATAGCCTTCTCCTTCACCAGGTCTGCTTCAACACACACACACACACACACACACACACACACACACACACACACACATTCCTTCTGGCTGTTTTCAAGCTATTCAAGTCTACATTTGACTATCTGTGTGTGAGTGTTTGTCCAATGCACTCACCTCCACAATTGATCATATTTAGCTCATCTGGATCATCCAGAGGCCAGCAATCAAACTCAGTGTTATCTAGATCATGCCATCCAAGCACACAGCTCACAAGAAGTGACTACACGTACACACACACACACACACACACACGTATGCACGCACACACACACACACAAAAATAATCACACACACACACACCATTCAGAAAACATGAGCTATGGAGTAACATACCTAAATACACAAAAGATCTACATTAATCTACAAGTTTTGATCTATGTATGTTGATCTATGTGAGTGTCTACTATGGGTAAAATGCAACTGAAATTAATTATCTGAGATAATCACCAGATCTAGCCAGTTGGTACATCCAATAAATTAGAGTTCAGTTAAGATAAACTGTTTTATTTTGTACAGTAACACACTATTGATCAAATGCTGTTTTATTTTGTACAGTGTTACACACTATTGATCAAATACATATTTTATAAACTGTTTCATTAATTTAAGTACCATTTAATAATGGATTAGGAAATGGCAAAAAAAATGCTCACCAAGATCACGACTTCCAAGCGCAGCATCTCTCTGTGAGCTCTTCTGTGCCGTTGTTGTCAAACTGACACTTTTTTTTGTTTTGAAACAAATGAACAAATGAAAAGGCCTATATATTACACTTTACTTTTTTTTAATTGTCAGAGCTTTACTCCAAGCGCTTTGCGAGTAGAAGAACTGAATGAGCGGTGAGACACTCCGCGATACTCAGCAGCAACATCTAAGCGCAGGATGGGTCTGATAACTGTGAGCGCGCGCGCGTCTGATGTGCAGGTGGCAGAGGAGAGTTCGCTTACAAGTATGAACGGCTGTTCATTACAAACTAATCCACAGTCACGTAGATGAAGAGTTCGTTTAAATAGATATTACATAAATGAAGAGGGGCGAATTGTTTTTTTGTTTGTTTGATTATAATTTTATTCGCAAATTCACAACCATTAATTAGCCTAATGTGCCATGGATGGATTTCATGATTAGCCTACCTGAGTCTAATGACTTATTGTAATCTTATGACATTTTTTATTTTCTGACGAAGAGACGCAAACGTTGGCCATAAGAGAGTGTGCCACTTCGCTTTGTCGACGCACCCTACGTTTGATGGAGACCTCCAAACATTTAATAGGTCTCTGTCTGCCCTCATGTGGCAGTAGAGCGAACTGCTGTAGCCCAAAAAATAGACGCAGTAGCACATAATCGCCCGCAAGTGTAACAAAATATCAAGACAGAAGAGTAGCCTACTGAGAAAGGTTAATCTTGATACTCTATCATCTTTCCATCGCAGAAAGCACTGCTGACATGCGCATGCGCTGTCCACTGCTTAAAGAGCAAGCGACAGAGCAGCGCGCATTTGAGGTGGGTTCTGTGAAATGTACCAAGCACCAAACCAAAACTAAGCGCTACGGATGGACAGCAGGAATGTCTCGAATAAATTTTAGATGATGATGTGTGTGATTTATTTCATTTTTCCAAGCGGCAAGGGCCATATACGTTTAATACCACCGATGCCTTACAAGGTGCGCATATGACCATATTTACGTGACCAAATTGGTCTCCACTCTTAAACACCATAATTTGATTTATTTGACTTTGGCTCTGCTGCTGGTGTTGCTAGGATAAGCTGCGTCCAGCAGGACATTGTAACATGATTGGCTTGCATCCCACAGCTGAAAGCCAATCAGCGGCCGATGCGGTTTATGCTTGTAAAATTAGCCTCCGCTATCAGAGCTGGAGCATCGCGGAAGCTCCTTTGCCCCTGTGCCCCTATTGGTGAGGCTACTGGCTTGTGGCTACTGGTGGCTGGCGGAGGCGGCGAGGGACACCGGGAGATCCATCAGAGGACACGGGACCGTCCGTGCAAGGACCGACGCTTCACCCCCTCGCGGAAAGATGCGGACGAAACGCGGCGTTGCGCGAGACACGGTGAGAAATATTTCATCGACTGAAATAGCTGATGACATAATCCCTCCCTCTCGCTCTCTCTTTGTGCTTGTAAGACTGGCATCTGGTGTTGTGGATAAGAAACCGCAGAGAGCCATCCATTTTCGTATTTATCGCACACGTACAGCGCACTCATGAGAAGACATGTTGGGATTGTGGCGGGGGGATTAAGGCCGTGGTTGCATGTCCATAGCGCGCGGGGAGCTGACTTGTGTCGATGGAACATAGAGGATGCATAGGCTACAGAGTGCATCCATGCCTGTTTTACATCGTGTGTAAACATGATTTAGGGTAGTGTTGAGACATGATGCCAGTGTTGATGCATGTGCGTGTCCATGGCAATGTGTACCTTGTGCACTGAGTATGCTACGCAGGCCACTATCACATTTGTAGTGTGTGTACGTGTGTGTGAGAGAGAGAGAGAAAGAGGGAGGGAGAGAGAGAGAGAGGTGCACCTGCATATCAGGCACCTGCGAAGCTGAGCTATATGCATCGAGTTCATTCATCACAGTCCCTGGTGTAATGCAGTAGGATGTATTTGCATTAAAATGTAATGGATTGAATCCCCCTAAGGTGTTATGTTAGCTTGTAACACTATTGCAAAAATCAAATGATAATCTCCATAACAACTCCAACCTCTACAAACACAAGGTTTCTTAGTAGACCACTCAATATTCTTTTATTCAAGTTACTTCAGCAAGATACAGATAGATCTAAGCTGAAGTAACTTGAATATTTCCCCACCCCCCTTGTAAATGGTGATTAATTCCTGGTGATGTAACAAGTCTCTTTGAGGCCCCTGCCCTGACCTGTTGGTCTGCTGTTTGCAAACTCACATGTTTATGAGCTTTGGACCATTTCAGCAGATTCAGGGTCAGGCATGGAACTGCCAATGCCAAGCTGGAGGATTTTAAAGTGGGCACATGCGGGCTAAATATGCTTTTATGTAGCTGGCGGGATGTTTATGTGGTGGATATCGGGGGGGGGATCCTTGCACAGCTGACCCCATCCATGGGCACAGGTCACCAGCTGTCATTTCCATCAAATGAAGTAGCCTGCACCAGCACACAGAGAGGATGTCCAGTGCACCAGCACACAGAGAGGATGTCCAGTGCTCCAGCACACAGAGAGGATGTCCAGTGCTCGATGTGCCTAAATGTTCCATTTAATTATATGGGATAATGGGGAACATAGAGTGGTCATTTTTCCAGGTCTGTATAGCATGGGATGTCTTTAATGGTTGTTACACCTTGATAGTTGCACTGAGGCATCCAAATGAACTTAGAGTAATAGTGCTTGAATAGATTCTGTCTCATTATGCTTATTTCTCTATTTCTCTGGTGCTGTTTATGTCTAGTTTCTAAACACTGTGGAGCAGATTAGTTTACCTATAGGTGTCCTTTTAGACCAACTTATTCTGATCACTTTATCAACACATTTTGAAAAGTGTTTCCTCATAGGTGCTGATAGACAACAGGGACAAAGCAACAAGCATCACACATTAAACCAACCCATATTTAAGAAGTCTTTGAGATCTATTGTACAACATTTTAGCCTGGTGTTGCTTTTATGCTAGGTTTAATGTGTATGCACCCCCCCCCCCCCCAAATTGGATATTTCCTTTGGGAATATATTTGGGATTTTGGAAATCCTGCACTGTAAAGGATATTGCACAATTGCAATTGCACCTACCCCCACACACACACACACAGTCACTGCTCCACTCCCCTCCCACCCACACACACATCTTCACTGTCATCACTCACATACATCATACATACAGTACTCTGCTTGCAATAGTAAGTCCCTTCACCATACTTGCAGTACACTTCCCCCCCCCCCCCAATACACAGCACATTGTCTCATGAGGAAGCTTCTCCAACACACATATTGCACACTGCCCTCTCCCCACATACACAGCACACTATCCCATCTCCCCTGTCATCCCCCCAACACACACACCAAGATCCCTGGCAGTTGGGTTAGCCCCTTGAGCCGTGGATCTGCCCAAGGTTTCTTCCTTGGTAAGGGAGTTTTTCCTTGCCCCTGTTGCTCTTGGGTGCTCCTTGTTGGTGCTCCTTGTTGGTGCCCCCCCCCCCCCATTTCAATCCTCCCCCACCTTTCTTATGCAGCCCTTGCCACTTAATCTACTAAACCCCTCTTCTACTGCACTTTGCACTTTTTACCACCCCCCCCCCCCCCCAATAAATGCACAAATAGGCTGACACCAGACATAATTTCACTGCATTTCTTACTTCCAGTAACTATATGCATGTGACAATAAACTTCCTTGTATCCTTGCACTGTAAAGGATTTTGTTCTTGAATTAAGCCTGGAGTGATTGGATCAGCACTGACAAAATTCTCATCCAGTGCGCCTATTAGAACACTGATGTTTTCACCTGACCTGGCCTCTAACCTCATTGATTGGTTGGCCTAAACCTCTTCTTGATTGACAGCCTCCGTTCTAGCCTGAAGACAAGTGAGATGAGGTGTCCCCGAAAAGAAAGTGATGCCTCTTCATTACGCACGAAGTGGTTTACTCTACATATAGGTGTTGTGTACTGTAGTTGAACAAATTCTAAAATAGGACTGTGGCAGGCGGACACGCAATGGTGTTCACCAACATGTGACTCAGATGGATCTGCTGTTTTGAGAACAGTGTGATAACAGCAAAGAGCCACATGGCAACACATTTCTCAATTCCAACTTGGACCATGTTATGTGACTATAAATCCGATTTAGATCAAGGCCATCTGTGCGCAACTCCAGTAGAAACAGGAGGATCACGCAGTCTGAATTTGGGGATATTTCATAAGTTTCATTTGAGTTTCCACACATGCTTCATCAACACAATTGTCTTTTCATTGCACTGTTTACTTATTGTTTTATCTATCTATCTATCTATCTATCTATCTATCTATCTATCTATCTATCTATCTATCTATCTATCTATCTATCTATCTATCTATCTATCTGTACTAGTATTAGAAAGCCTCCCTCCAAATGTCATCGGAGAAGTAAATTGTAAACATGTGTGTGTATGTATGTACATGTTTGTTTTTATATGTGTGTGTGTGTGTGTGTGTGTGTGTGTGTGTGTGTGTGTGTGTGTGTGTGTGTGTGTGTGTGTGTGTGTGTGTGTGTGTCTCAGTGATGGCGGAGCCCGCAGAGGAGCGTGTGTATCGCTGGAGGCAGGCGCTGCAAGAGGGCCTAGAGTACCAGCGCTCAGGGGTGCTCCCTCTGCTGGGCAGCCCTCGCTACTGCGCCGGGACCAACACAGCCAGCGGCTATTTGTGCCAGAGTGGACACTGCTGTGGCGAGTCCGGCTGCTGCTCCTACTACTACGAGCTCTGGTGTAAGACATGCAGTACTCTTTCATTTAATTTCTTATATCATGCATGTGTGTGACTGGGACGCCTGTGTTCTGTGCCTGAATGTCCAAGAAAAAATGATCCTAAGGGTGAGGCTAACCTAACCTAACCTACCACTGAACGCACTTGTTTTACTGCTACTTTAAATATAACTTTTCTTACTCAGAACTTTGTATTCCCATAGGGCTTTCACTGTGCTTTTGGTACATTTTGCACACATAAACCTGCCACACCTAATAATGCATCATCATATAGCATATCATTTGTTAACACCATATAATAATCACAATTTACATACAACATATTCAAACATACAGAGCAACCACGCTGTGCTTTTCTCTGAAATATCACAAGCTTTTTAAGAAAAAATATTCACATCAAGCCATGTGTGTGTATGTGTGTGTGCGTGTGTGTGTGCGCGTGGGTGCGTGCATGTGTGTGCGTGTGTGTATGTGCATGTGTGTGTGTGTGTGTGTGTGCGCGTGTGCGTGTACAGGGTTCTGGCTGCTGTGGAGTGTGTTGATCCTGTTCAGCTGCGGCTGTGCCTACCACCACCGCCAAGCCAAGCAGCGCCAGCAGCAGCAGCTGCAGCGGCAGAGGGACATCAACCTGTCGGCCTACCAGCGCGCCCGCACCTACAGCGCCTCCATGCTGGACCTCAGTAAGAGCCCCTCCGCTCTGCTCGCCCACTCTCACCCTCTCCTTCATCAACCTCATGGCTTTCATAAATAACGTTCACGCTAAAAGTTGTTCATACGACACCTATAATGCCTCTATGCTGGACCTCAGTAAGAGCTCCTCTGCTCTCAACCTACCATCACTGTCCTCTCTCCTTCATCTTCCCCATCGTAATCATTGCTCATGTAAAGATGCGTACAACTATTAGGCCTAAATCTGTCAATCATAAATTAAGTAAATGTCCAGGCTCCCTGCTGGACCTCAGGATGACCCCTCTGCTCCAGTCTCTCCCACTGCTCTTGTCATCCTCTCATCCTCCCCATCTTCTTGTCTTCTTCCTCATGTATAGATGTCGTCCCCTTAGAATTATAGGTCCTATCTACATTCTGAGTAGTTCTGAGATATTGAGCTTCAAAGTTTTAGAATTCCATAGAGTTATACTGATAAATGGAACAAATGTCTTTAGATATAATGTCCAAAAATGCATACAAACAAAAACCATCTCACCTCACCTTCTTAAAGGTCCAGTATGTAGGAAATAATGGAAAATAAACTGTAACCATTCCAAAAATGATCACCATATGTTGTCAGAGAGTAAGGAAACACGATGAATTGAAGTAATGGCTTATTTGACAACATTACTCTAACCCGTAAAACCCCGTAAAACCCATGAAAAAAATAAGTTACGGGGCGGAATCTCTTGGAATTTTTGTTTATGTTTTGAACGATTAATTCTAGAATAGCGTATTAATAATGGGTTAGCTAAGTCTTCATTACATCTGGCAACCCAGAAGAGGCTCGCGTCTGGTAGTCTTGAGAACATTCACCAGTGTTTTGATTTTGGCCTGCAGAACGTTCTGTAACAATCCTACAAATCGCACCTTTAAGGTGTCACAGAATGAGAATATGTCAATAACTCAGTTTTGACAAAAATGTCAGATAGAACCTTATAATTCTAAGGGGACAATATCTATGTCTATTTAGCATATGTCTTTCAAAATGAATTAAATGTTTACAGTTAAATTGTAATGTTTTAGTGTACAAATACGCTGTGCATTTCTGTGCAAAGTGGCAAGTCATGGAAACATTATTCAAAGCAACCAGTGAGGTTAGGGTGCCATTCCAAAAGTGTTGCTCGATTGTAAGCATTGTGAATCATGATGTGCTTTGATTGGCAGGTTTCCTGGCCTCGCTGAAGCTGCCATCCTATGAGGAGGTAGCTGCCCAGCCCAGAACCCCACCCCCTCCTTACAGCTGTGTGGGCTACCCGCGGGGCACTGCCCACCTGCTGTCCTCCCAGAGCTCCGACAACTACACCAGCTGCTCATGCGACTCCTGCTGTCAATCGTCCCCCTACAGTTACACCCCCTCCACCAGCCACGCCTCCTCGCCCGGTGACAGCGACCCAGGCCCCGCCCCACTGAGTCGTGAGGTCCTCGCCATTGCACAGAGCCCCTCGCCAATCACCAGCCCGGACTCTGGGGCTGCCCGCAGCCTCATTGCAGCAGCAGAACCAGCTAGAACCAGCACCAGTAACCTCAGAAGCGCCAGCACCGCCAGTTCCCCCAGCAACCCCAGTAACCCGAGCAACGCCAGTAACCCAGGGAACGGCAGTAACTCAGTTAGCATCGCTAAGTCCAAAAGTAGCAGCATTGAAGCTAATGTCAGTGGCACGCAGCAAGCCAGCCTGAGCAGCATTGGCAATGCCAACTGCACCATAATCTTACACCCGCCCGGCGTTACGGTGGGTCTGAGCACAAACCAGCCCTCCTCCCCTCTCGCTCTGACCTCCCCTCCCTCTCTGACCTCCCCTCCTCCTTTCCTGCCCTTCTCCGACCCACTAGATGTGACCACTGGGCAAATTGTGGAGATGACAAAAGGGGCGTGTCCGTTGGACGATAGTCCAGCCCAGTCCCCGCCCCTCAGGACAGCTCTGCTGGACCCGGGCAGGCGGGACTCGGCGACCTCCGACCCGGAAATGGACCAGAGCCACTTCCAGCAGCGCCGGCTGACAGGAGACTCCGGCATTGAGGTGTGCCGCTGCCACATCGACCCTGATGAGCAGGACAACGTCAGCACCCTGGACAACAGTCTCCATGACGACGACAACTGCACAGCACGAGCCAAGGAAGCAGACCAGGCAGGGGGCAAAGAGACGGGGCCTGATCAGTGTGGCCACTCCCCCGGCGTGCCCAAAGACGCTGGGTCTGACATGGTGGTGATTGCCATGGAAACAGTCTGACAAAAAGTAACGAGGATTTAGTAGGAAGGAGTCAGCTGGCCACCAATGGCCGCTTATTAGAAGTAGAATGACCGGTCAATGCTAATCAGATGTGTAACAGTCAATCAATGCCAAGCGGAGGTTAATCAGTGGCAAGCATACTGTGTTCTCGACAGAGTGGTGAAGAATACTCTGATTTGTACAGAAACCTATCACAACATAGCCTAATCTTTCCCATATGGTATGGCCAATCATGATAAAGTTCCTGTGCTCCATTATGTGAGACCAAACACAATTGTGTAGTGCAGCCAAGCCAATCAAAGTCAAGCTCACTGTGTTCTGTGTCCAAACAATGACTATCAAGAGCACCCAGTTGCAGCTGAGACTGCCATGTTCTTCTCTTGCCACCTCTAAAACTGTGTTGCATGCTGGGACAGATGGAAAGACTTAAAAATGGTCTTATAGCAGACTATTGGAGAGGAAGCATAGGGGCAAGCAAATTTTAGTCGGTACTGTCCGAGGCGAAGCTTCTAACGAACAATTACATGCAAAAACACACACATACACACGCACACACACACACACACTTATCTGTGAATCAGAATATGACTGTTGGGTACTGTGTAATGACATTTAGCAGTTTACGATAATATTACTCCAGTAGGACAACATTAACCTTCCTTTTGTTATGAATAACCACTACAGTGACCGCCACGGTCTGGCCTATAGCACATGAATAGAGACTTCCTTCACTCCTGGAGAGATCACACTCTGAAAATAACTCTCCACAGAATCTGGGCACAGAGCAGATATGGTGGTGATGACCTTAAGGTGACCCTTCTATCTTTCAATGAAAGCAGCTGTCTCTGCACACAGCACCTGGCCCAGTTCTGGTTCTGGTCTGAATCCAGCCAGAGTTCATTTGTCCAGCCTGGAGCAAGCTATGATCCTCTCACACGCCGGCCCACCAGTGATCTTCACTCTTCATACGCACGGTAAAACTTCCAGTGTGGCAAAAGGGAGGTAGATGATGTACTCACCCCTCTGCTGATCTGCTCAAGTAGACTGAGAATGACGTTGTTTTACCAGTATATTTTGGTGCTGTCCTTAGTTATAAAGTCAGTGAAATGAATTAGGTTGTCATTTTGATCCCATATTGTTGTTGGGGTTAAACAGAATATGATTGTCAAGTGTTAAGTGTTGTGTTCTGCTAACAGCGTGCTATTTCATCATGGCTCAATGTGAGTGGAGGCAGAGGCCCCTTCTCTACAACATAATATCTTATAAAGCTGACCAAAGTATGGAACATCTTTCTTTACTGATACAATAAACAGCTAATGATGGTTGTCTTTGAGTGCGTATCTCTCTTTCTATTTCTGTGTGTGTGTGTGTGTTTGCATTGGCAAGAGAGGGAGTAGGCTATCAAGTCTGGTGGCTGTCAACATCGTCTTTCCCCCTCATGGGAAATATTTCCTATTCAGCCACATCGGAGTTAGTAGGTAACACTGAAAACAATTCGTTTATCATTATTTAAACAAAGAGTGTATGTAGCCTAGGATACTGAGTGTTAACAGACAGGCTACACCAGGGAACTAACTGAAGCCTTCCGTTTGCGGAGCGTAATTTTATTTTTTTTATTTTTTTTATTATACGCGCCTCTATTACTATTACACTGTATTGCATTGCTTACAGTGGAGATTAATTGTTGTAGGAAGCATACGCGTGACCAAAACGCTTCAATGTAGCTTGCCTGATCGTTTCCATGGTGCACAAGGTACAAGGATACAAGGAAGTTTATTGTCACATGCATATAGTTACTGGAAGTAAGAAATGCAGTGAAATTATGTCTGGTGTCAGCCTATTTGTGCATTAATGGGGGGGGGGGGGGGGGGTAAAGAGTGCAGTAGAAGAGGGGTTTAGTAGATTAAGTGGCAAGGGCTGCATAAAAAAGGTGGTGGAGGATTGGGATTGGGTGGGGGGCACCAACAAGGAGCACCCAAGAGCAACAGGGGCAAGGAAAAACTCCCTTACCAAGGAAGAAACCTTGGGCAGATCCACGGCTCAAGGGGCTAACCCAACTGCCAGGGGTCTTGGTGTGTGTGTTGGGGGGATGACAGGGGAGATGGGATAGTGTGCTGTGTATGTGGGGAGAGGGCAGTGTGCAATATGTGTTGGGGAAGCTTCCTCATGAGACAATGTGCTGTGTATTGGGGGGGGGGGGGCAGTGTGCTGTAAGTATGTTGGGGATGTGTGTTGGAGAAGCTTCCTGATGAAATAATGTGCTGTGTATGTGGGGGGGGGGCAGGGACTTACTATTGCAAGCAGAGTACTGGATGTATGATGTATGTGAGTGATGACAGTGAAGACGTGTGTGTGGGCGGGAGGGGAGTGGAGCAGTGACTGTGTGTATGTGTGTGTGTGTGTAGTGTGTGTGTGGGCAGTGTGCTGTAAGTATGTTGGGGATGTGTGTTGGAGAAGCTTCCTGATGAAATAATGTGCTGTGTATGTAGGGGGGGGGGGGGGGGGGCAGGGACTTACTATTGCAAGCAGAGTACTGTATGTAATGTATGTGAGTGATGACAGTGAAGATGTGTGTGTGGGCGGGAGGGGAGTGGAGCAGTGACTGTGTGTGTGTGTGTGTGTAGTGTGTGTGTGGGTATGTGGGGGCAGTGTGCTGTAAGTATGTAGAGGATGTGTGTTGGAGAAGATCCTGAAGACAATGGGGGGGGGGGGGCAGAAAGGCTAGGCAATCAAGGACATGGGTAGATGGAGGAGAAATCAAAAATAATAAATAAAAAGTGTGCAAAAGTTGGAGAAAGTCAGATATGTGTGTGTGTGTGTGTGTGTGTGTTTTGACGTGTGATGAAATAAGAAAATAAATAAAAGGTCTGTAGCATAGGGAGAGGGATGTAAAAGTGCTAAAAGTCTTGTAGGTGTGTGTGGGTGTGTGGGTGTGTGTGTGTGTGTGTGTGTGGGGGGGGGGGGGGGGGGGTCATGAGTGCTGAGGAGTGAATGAATGCAAAGTCAGTATAGTGTGAGTTCAGAGTTGGGAAATGTTTGAGAGTGCTGAGGAGTGAATGTGTGCAAAGTCAGTATAGTGTGTGTTCAGAGTTCGGATGGCCTGGGGATAAAAACTTCTCCTGAGTCTCTCAGTTCTGGCTTTGTGACTACATAGGCGTCTTCTTGATTTCAGCGGTAGGAATAATCCATTGTTAGGATGAGAAGAGTCCTTCAGAATCTTTTGGGCTCTTAGGAGTACTCTTCTGGAATAGATATCTTGTAGAGCTGTAACTGTAGTTCTGCTGCTGCCTTCTGTAATCCACTACCATTTCCTTGGTTTTATTGATATTCAGTGTCAAGCTGTTAGATTGACACCACTGTGCCACCTCATCAACCTGATCCAAGTACAGCTGTTCATTGTTGTTACTAATCAGGCCCAAGATCACTGTGTCATCTGCAAACTTGATGATGGAGGTATGACTACTGTTGGCTTTGCGGTCATGTGTGTATATGTTGTACAGCAGTGGACTCAAAACACAGCCTTGGGGAGCACCAGTGCTGATGGTTAATGAGTCAGATGTCAGACCCCCCACTCTAACCACTTGTGAACGGTTGGTGAGGAAGTCAAATATCCAGAGACACAGGGTGGTGTTCAGTCCTAAGGCCTTCATCTTTGTGACCAAGGTGATAGGTACTATCGTGTTGAATGCTGAACTAAAGTCAATGAACAGCATCCTCACATAATTCCCATTCCCCTCCTCCAGGTGAGTTAAGGTGGTGTGCATAAGGTTTGAGATGGCATCCTCTGTAGACCTGTTGGCTCTGTAAGCAAATTGGAGGGGGTCGAATGAGGCAGGGAGGGATGAGCAGATAATGTTTTTCACAAGCTTCTCAAAACACTTCATCACTGTAGACGTCAGGGCTACTGGGCGGTAGTCATTCAGACATGATGGACTTTTGTTTTTCGGTACTGGAACAATAACAGACTGCTTGAGGCAAGTAGGAACTGTCTCTTGAGCCAATGATGTGTTAAAGATATAAGTGAACACAGGAGCTAACTGAGCAGCGCAGGATTTCAAAACCCTGTTAGAAATTCCATCCGGTCCAGTAGCTTTTCTACAATTAACCCTCCTAAAGGCATTGCTCACATCGACCTCAGAGACACAGAAAGGTGCATCCTCATTTGCTTAACATGCTGCAGCTAGTCCAATATAGTCTGTGTTTTTCATGTCAAAGCGAGCATAAAAAGCATTAAGTTCATCAGGGAGGGCTTTACTCACATTCATCATAGGAGGGGACTTTCTTTCAAAGCCAGTGATGGTTCGGAGTCCTTTCCATACACGTGCTGGATACCGCCGTCATGCTCTCCGGCAAAAGATTCTTTGGACGCCGCTATTTATGGATTTCCGGCTCCCATTGACTTACATTGAACACATGTAAACAAAACGTCAATTATGTGCTCAAACTAACGCCGCTGACTTATGAAAACCACCATTCCACTTTGATACGAAACTACATAATTGTACAACATTTATACAACAAAAATCACAGAATTTGGATCAAGTAATGTAGAGAAATCTTATGCAAAGTGTCAACCCCTAACAATGTGCCCATTGCCCGAATGTCAGAGTAATGACATTGAAAAAGGTACCTTAATGATACACTTTAATTTATAAAGGTACGAAGTATAAAAAGAAAAACACAATTTATCAGATGGATTACCCAAATAATTTGTAACGAAGTGTTATTCGAGGGCACATCTATTCCCAGAACTATAATGGGTGTTAAATATTCCACAACCACTAGATGGCAGCATGACACAGCACATAAAGTACACCTACGTGTCGCTGCGACCTGAAGGATGGCGTGGTTGAATATCCACTTCTCCTGCACTTCGGGTCTAATAGCGGGTGAATTGTATGACCACCAGATGACGCCATTTCACTGCACCTCGGGCCTAATAGCTGCTGTAACTTCGTTTAAGTAATAAGCCTCGAGGAGCCGACGGTTACACTTGTTTTATGGGCGTTGTTAGCCACGCTGCGCAAGCCGGGTAGGCTACAGAAGAAGCCAATAGGCTACAGTCGCGTGTGTTTGTGGTGATTTATTCCATGTATTAACAAAATAATAATGTAACATTCAAAAAATAGCCTACATAGATAAAAAAAAAAAAAAAAACTAAATAATTACACCAAAAAAGTAAAGAAGCTTTATCATTGATATATAAGCTTACTGAAAATCAAATATAGGCCTAGCCTACAATTGTGTTGCACAGACAATATGTCCTACAGATAATCACAACAGTAAGAACATAGGCTAACCTAAGTCATGACGACACGAGGGCTTAAGTCTCATGTTGGCCTATGACTACGTAGCCTAGGCTACCAAGCACGTCTGTGTCTGCGACAGTGAAATAGCTCCAATATTAATTGTGTCGCCAATACATATATGCTAACATGAATCTCATCAGTCACCTATAGATAAGGGTTAGGCTATAACATATGTAGGCTATAATGTAAAAATAGGGTCATATCATATAATGTTGACTTATTAAGATGGGGGAGAGAGCTGGACATATTACACTGAACTAACTGTTCATTGTTGAAAATCAATCAAAAGTTTGTAGTTGATCCGGATGTCATTGGTCGCAAGGACTGTTAATGGGTGTATCCACAATTGGGACCTTGTTACACGTTGGTCTTTCAGCTGCTAATGCAATCAGTGGCCGTCAGAAAACATGTTAGACAACTGAGGAATGAGATGCCACACATAAAATGTACAGTCAAACAGAATGCACAAACATCAATGGGAATCCACCAAACACAGCAGGGAACCATGTTATTGTCAATCAGCACTCTGCCACGCTAAATCAGACCTTATGTTTGTGCAGAGCAGAACAGATATTTGTAGATATGGTGCAGGACCTGTTAAGAGAGATTGGCAGCTCAGTCTCCCTCATATTAGTCCCTACGGTGAACGATGTAATAGCATAGTGCTGCTGCTTCTGATGTGCAAGACAAGACAGGGTATATATTCATAATGTGACAGGCAGCATGTATTTATCATTATGTTACAACCTCTGCACAACTACTATTGATGTTAGAAGAACAAAACAATACATCTTCAAATGTTCATTGCTTATTACATGTGTTATAAAAACAAAATCCTTGTCTGCTTTCTGTGTTTTTGCATGCACCATGTCTACAGGGGTGTAAAGACATATTTGTTCACCATGCACTTAGGCTGTTCTGAGTCATTGTTTGTATGTTATAGTATTTGTTGATTTCCATTTATTGCCCATTGATATTGCATTCATTCATTATTGTTTATTATTGCTATTCTCCTTATTAATGTAGTGTCACCAACATTTAAAATAATATCAACTGACATTGTTATTCATAGCCATATTTATTCTGCTCTTATAAGGTAATACAGTGCACATATTTATATTTCATTTATACTACTCTAAACCACCTTCTGAAAATCAACTGTATAGTGTTTCACTGCACCATATTTCTTGACCTGTCTCACCACCTGCCTATAGGCTGCTTACACCACCTTACTTACAACACTTGAAGAGCCAAAAATAAAGCTCAGCACACCTGTTCAACAAGTTTTTATTGTCCACTACTGGGGAAATTCATCGGCAACACTTTATTTTAATGTGTCGCTGTTACAGTGTACCTACCTAATTAGGTACAGTGGTACAACCTGTGTAACAACATGTACTATCAGGTACTGTACTATCATTGTACTTGCATTATGTATTTGTGGGTACCTACATAGGCTATAGTTGTTACATTGTAATACTGAGTGCTTTTACAAAACGTTGCCAATTTGCCTAAATTTTCATCAGAGGCAAAGAGCTGACCTGAGACCTGCTGGATGGGGTAAATCTGGTCATGAAAGATTTGATATACAAATCATTCTTAGCTCCAGTCAAGGCCTCATTGTCTTCAGTGTACATGTAACAGCTGTGCTGCTACAACCTTGTTACTCTTTGATACAGTGGAATAAACCTATTAAGTGTACCAATTAATTACTTACAGGTACATATGACATGTATGTTGTGTCTTCGATGTCTTGGAACAGGTCTACTAATTCACATGTACTGTGTGGTGTAACAGCAGACATGTTTCAACACATCAATTACAGGATGCATGACATCATTGACAGGATATAATATGTACATGTAAGTACTTAACTGGTACACTTTATTTGAATGGGTTTATCCCACTGTATCAAAAGAGTAATAAATAACACAGTTGATACATGTACTACAGTATGTAGGGTAATGGCAGACATGTTCCAAGACACCAATGACACAACATGTAATGTAATATGTAATTGTAAGTGGGCAGTTCCACGGAAAATTGACTTTTTTTCACATCCATAACGCCAGTGAAATGCCTTGGCATTTGTATGATGTGAATGTTACTATTCATTTTTTGTGCATTTTTCTCATGTATCTACATTCTTCAGCCAAAAATAGCAAATGCTCAAATTTCATGTAATCATTCACATCATACCATAAAATTGACAGTGTTATTAAGTGTTAATTTTTCAGAGACATATTTTTCAGTGTTCATTAGTGTTAATTAGTGTAACTTCGGGAGTTGTTTGAACAACATGTACACCCACGGTGTAATTAAAACTCACAACCTAGTGTTTTAAGTGGGTGTGAATGTACGAACTCTGGGGTGGAGTCATTTACACTTCCGGTCCTTCAGTTGAGATTTTTGAAAAGAAGATGGACGCCATTGAAGTACATCGTGGGATAGTAAAAGGTAAATTCATTTGTTCCCTATACTTCTGTAAGCTAGCATGAAAACTACGACAAATACACAATTAAGTAATGTCACATCACAGGTATATGTTTTCATACCAACGTGTTTTACCTACTATGAAATATTGGTGACGTTAGCTTGGTCGCTAGCTAGTAGCAAGGTCGCTAGCACTAGCTAGCTCAGAAAATTATTGGTAAAACATCCAGCAAGCTAACATAACTTCGGTGGGTTATAACCTTATCAAATTGAAATGGTTAAGTTTATGTTAATTTGTAATACTTAAACTGTAAACTGACATTAATATAATATTGGAGTCGACAACGTCTTAAAGTCCTTTCTGAAATTCGAAAAGGCGGTTGGAATTTGAATACCCACTGAGGGAATAGCTCTAACATGCTAACGTAGCCTAGCTGATTAACATTAGTTACAGCCAGAACTCCACTGTTCATAGCGATCTAACGTTAGTGTGCTGCCAAATGCTCACCTGGCACAAATGGATCTGTTGACTGACTAATTATAACAGTCTGCCGACTCATTGACGTTTGGTTGAACTGAACACTATTGCTTGGTTATAAAAAAAATTGCTGCTAGCTAACATTAGCTGAGACCACGAGGGCATTCGTTTAACTCTTTAACTGCCACGGAATTCTAGAATACTGCACCCCCTCACTGCCAGAGCAACATTCTAAATCCCCCAAAAATCTGCTGGATATTGTCAAACTGTGTATAAAGTATCTGTTTTCTGGTTTTACACTACTTTTTGATAACTACAGTCAAATAACAAAGGATGTTACACCACTGCCTCTATTTAGGGCTCCAAAAACATTGTGTATGTCATTGTGGTCATTACAAACAGCAGTTGCACAATACAATTTGTAATATGTACTAATGAATTATCACCTCAAAAACACACACAATAGATAATATTCATAGGAAGATATGTAATTTAATCAATTAATAATATATTATTACATACTCTAAATATTCACACATCTCATTACATCATTACAAAATGATTGAGTAGCAAACTTATAACATACAACGTGACAAACGGTAGGTGGTTTCAATTCAGATAAATCAGGTAGTCTAACAAACAGTGACATGTTAATCATGTAGTACCATGCATGTCATTATTTATGCTGTTCCTTTGCAATTAAATTCAGGTCCAGAAAGGTTTAGAATGACTAAACATAAACACCCCTGTAGTAAAATTGAACAATAAATATAAATAATAAGTTCTTTTTGGTAATTGAGGGGCAGCCGTGGCCTACTGGTTAGCGCTTTGAACTAACCGGAGGGTTGCCCATTCGAATCCCGACCAGTAGGAACGGCTGAAGTGCCCTTGAGCAAGGTGTGTGCTTCACCTCACTGTATGTTCACTGTGTGCTGAGTGTGTTTCACTAATTCACGGATTGGGATAAATGCAGAGACCAAATTTCCCTCACGGGATCAAAAGAGTATATATACTATTGTATTGGTGACAAACCAAGATACTTTGCACATGACAATTTGCAGATCATAAAAGAAAAAATGTCCACCTGCTGGGGTGTTTTTTTAACATCTGCAAACAGTAAAGGACTGACATAGGTTAAGTTCTTGTGAGCACACTAACAGCAGAGACCAGTGTTGTGCCCGGGGAGCAACCTATATGTGGCCACAATACTCATGTTCTCTGTGATTCATTTCCTATTTTGCCTTTGAAAACACATTGGATTAGATCCATGTTTCATTTGAGTATACAGCTACATGTAATAACTGTTGAAGTGAACAAAAAAGAACTCTGAACATCTTTTGGAAACTAGTGTACTACTAGCCAGCTACTTGCTAGCCAGCTACTATAGCCAGTTCAAGTTTTGTATAGATTTCTAAAAATGAACAGTAAAACCTCTACACTGGTAGAGATTTGAACAAACAAACAATAAATATCAGTTCAAGTTTTGTATAGATTTCTAAAAATGAACAGGAAAACCTCTGCACTGGTAGAGATTTGAACAAACAATATCAGTTCAAGTTTTGTATAGATTTCTAAAAACGAACAGCAAGACCTCTACACTGGTAGAGATTTGAACAAACAAACAATAAATATCAGTTCAAGTTTTGTATAGATTTCTAAAAATGAACAGTAAAACCTCCACACTGGTAGAGATTTGAACAAACAAACAGTAAATATCAGTTCAAGTTTTGTATAGATTTCTAAAAATGAACAGTAAAACCTCCACACTGGTAGAGATTTGAACAAACTAACAGTAAATATCAGTTCAAGTTTTGTATAGATTTCTAAAAATGAACAGTAACTGATTGGAAGAACTAATCATTTGAACTGATTGAAAGAACTGATCATTTGAACTGATTGAAAGAACTGATAATTTGAACTGATTGAAAGAACTGATCCTTTGAACTGATTGAAAGAAGGCTGATTTAACTGATTGAAAGTGCTCCTAGACAACCTAGGCTGGTAGTGGTGGATGCCTGAGATGGAAGATTCTGAAAAAAAAGGAAAAAAAAAACTATATTTAGAGAAGAAAATTCAAACAAAATGGAACATTTTGGCAAATGTCTACATTTATAGTTATTAGCAGTGTAATTTAACGTGCATAAATAACTTTTATATAATCAATAGTAGTAATTATTACATTGTATGAAACAAGGAAAATGCATATCAACATGTGCATATTAAAATTAATGTAATTTACCAGATACTAGCAGATACGCATACTAGATAGCCTACTATAATAAGCAAACAACATCTCACCAGTGTTTGTACACAAGCTTTGTATGGTACATCTCAAAGCAGTCAGTGGGGCACAGTGCAGGGTGGTCTGGACAGGTCTTGCAGAAGAAAGGTGTCTGCTTCCTCCCTCTATGTGCGTCATCTGGACTGCGCTTCCGCGTGGAACAGACTTTGCAGTCCGGACGCGATTTCTCGTGTTGTCCGAGAAAGTGTCGACCAGTGAGACGCACGGGCACTAACGGTGTGCTGATTGGCCTGGGAGGAGGAGTGAGCTCAATTTGCCTCCGTCTCAGTAGCCCCTTCACCACAAGCTCGCGGAATCCAGCCGACTGCATTGTATTGCCACTTTCTTTGTGCAAGATGTAGGCATTCACAAGTGCGACCTCTCGGATATGATGGAACAACCGATGGTACCACTTCATTGCACGGTGTTGGTAGCTGTAATAGGAGCATAGCTGGTCTCCGCGATCTACCCCTCCCATGAAGCGGTTGTAGTCCTCCACGCTCTTTGGCTTGCGCAAAGTTCTGTAGCCATCAGGCCCCTTGCTACGCACTCGTTTGGTGATAACGAGATTGTCGTGCACTGTGGAGAGGACGGTGACTGTGCCAGCATCACGAAAAGACGCAGTTAAAAGTGGACGTTTTTCAAAAAACACAGGGGGATCTGAAGGCCGCAGTTTCAGACCATGGAGTTGAGGGGGCATGCCTTTCCTGTTCACACGAACAGTTCCACACGCGCCGGTGTTTTGCCGGTGGAGCTCTTGGAAAAGAGCGGGTGAGGTGTAGTAGCTGTCAGTATAGAGACTGTGTCCCTTCCCCAAAAGCTTGGCTTCCCTTAGCAAGCCAACAACTGAACTATGGCCAATACCCAGACAGCGATCGTAGTTGAAGGCCCCTCCAGTGTATACGTGCCACAGGTACGTGTAATTACTTGTCGCGTCTGATAGGACAAAATTCTTCAGACCAAACCGGTGTCTTTTATTTGGCACGTACTGACGAAAAAACACCCTTCCACGAAATGAAACCATGGATTCATCAATGGAGAGGTGTTCGTGGGGGTAGTACTCGCTCTGAAAACTCTTCAGGACTAGATCCATAAGTGGGCGGATTTTAAAAAGTGGATCATAACCCGGCTGACCTCTCTCCAACCTCAGAGAGTTGTCATTGAAGTGGATGCAGGAGGACAAGAGCTGAAAGCGGTTGCGTGTCATTACACGGGCGAAATTTGGTGTCAAGCCCAGTGAACTTTGGGTGCTCCAGTAATCAGCGATTTGAGGCTTTCTAGTCAGACCCATGCTGATCTGAATGGCCAAAAACGCCTCCATTTCAGAGCGATCAGTGGGTTTATAGTCACGTAAACGAGAGTGACTCGCTAGCTCGGTGGAAGCTAACGCCTCAGCATAGCGGTTTGTCTCAGCCACCATGAGATCAATGACACAATCGCTAAAAAAGGCTTTAAAAAAAAGGTATGGATCACTACAATCCCAAACTCTCTGCGGACCAGGTCGTGGGTTGGTGTGTACAAAAGGGATCCTCCCATCAGATCGCTTCCTCTCCCCCTCAGTGGCCACCGTCTTGCCTGTCACATCTAGCCACTCCCGCGGGGCGTCTCCCTCACCACAGCCAGTGAAGTCGCCGGCCTCGGTGAAGTTGCCGGCCGCTCCTCCTTCTTCGACTCCCTCCTCGTCCTCCCCTGGACCACACAGGACCCCCTCCAAGTCCTCCTCTCCAAATCCGAAAAACTCCTCATCGCTGTCACTGTCCCAGTTGAAATTAAAACTCTCCTCCATGGTCTATAAATTCACGGTACCGCAATCGCAAACTCTCTCTGTGTGCTAGCTAGATAGCTTGATATTTAGCTGATGCTAATTTGTTTTTTGAAGTTTGTGAATGACGTAATTAGCATATTTGTGAAATATTAACCAATCGTGATCTGTCTAGAACATGTTTACTATCAAATCAACATAGCAACAGCACAGTAACGATGTTTTAATTGGCTACATGTTAGCGCGGCAATGATGATGCTCCTTGGGCGCACATATGCACCCTTGGCATTCTAGAACACACTCATTGTGGGCGCATATATGCACCGTTGGCAGTAAACGGGTTAACTGTTAGGCATTTGTAGCAAACAGAGGTGTAAGGTAACCGTTAGCCTGGTTGGTTTGGTGCAGTCTCCATTCTCTGTATGGCACTGGTATTAGTTTCTGTTAGAGTCTGTTGGCTTTATTTGGGTTAGATCAATTTCTTTGTTTCCTAACTTATAAAGGGTGCAGGTAAGCCAAAGAGTATAGAAGTTAGCTAGCTGATACTAATTTTAGATATTTGTAGAAATTGTGGTTCAATAGCTTGCAAGCACGTGCATAAGGATATTCAGTCCATCAGGCATAACGTTACAGCTGAGCAGAGTAAGAAATGTTTATTCTCTGAAATTATGAGCAGTTTTTTTATGGATATGGTAAAATGTAGACGAGTTTACTGCCTAATGAAATTATTTAAGTTATTACCAGTCATGTTGCTTAAAAAGTAGGGATTATATGAACATATTTTAAGACAAAACACTTGCGGTTGAAACATTTGGTAACCTGTGGTAAATAATGTCAGAATAAAGTTTAGAAGTCCTTTGCTGGTTAGTTGATATACTGCTGATAGTCAAATCATTGTTGTTCTTGTATTGATGTAATCATTTTCTTTGTTTTAACAGGGTCAGCAAAATGCTCATCAATGTCCAGTACCATGGAGAAAAAAGTACCTCAAACTGCAGCCTGGTTTTTCCTTTCAAAGTTTAATTCGAGAAGGTGAGGTTTTATGTGGTTTAGCCAAAGTCCTTTTAGGCAAGTCCCTCCACTCGGCAGCCATATTGCAACGCTTTTTTTTTTCTTTCTTTTTTCTAGCTTGTTTAGACTGAATCAGCCTGACCTTAGGCATGTTTCTTAATGATTTCACACACACACTTTGTATCCTGGCTGGAGTTAATGCAGATCCTTATGATCCTTTTTAAGAAATACATTTGAAATCAATCAAAGTTCAAAATCCCTGTGCACAGCCCTTTTGCAGGTGCTGATGGTGTGCAGTATAACTATTAAAAAGTCAAAAACTAGTATAAATCGCACACTGGAGGGTATATTTTGTTGACTTTATTTGGCGTGAAGGCTTTAGGTTCACGTTCAAACCTGATGAAGAAAATTGTGAAATGTGTTGTTCACGCCAAATAAAGTGGGTATGGTTAAAAAAAAAAAAAAAAGATTTTGTCACCCTTTAGTTGAATTAAGTGAAATAAAATCGGAGACCGAATTTCTTAAAGCAGCCCTTTAAGATTCCAATTTTTTTTTTTCTTGTTCTTCAAACAAGGCACATCAATCCACTGGTGCAAAAGAAGAGAACACCTCTGCCATAGGAGATTCAGCAGAAAACGGCCAAACAGGTGAGCATTTAAAATTAAAATATCACTAGGAGAAATCCTTGTCTGTCTCGTCTCCAAAATGCAGAAGCCTGGCTTTGTGTTCCGGTAGTGTCAAATCAGTGGGCACATTCAATCTTGCAGCTCTGCACAGATCTGGCTGAACGTAAAGTATGTTTATTAGATTCAGTCAGATCTGCTTGCAGATCCAGTGCTGCAAGATCAAAATCCCACTGATTTCATGCTACTAGAACACGAAGCCAAGCAATTTGCTTCCTTCAGATACAGGTCTTGTTATAATCTCTCTGTACACTTTCCAAGTTTACAATACTTCTGTTTGTCTGTAGAGACCCTCATCACACAACCACAGAAGTGTAATTATATTTTGAGCACTATCAGTGGTATTAAATAGCATTTGTTTTTTGACGTTCTAGCTGCCCCCTTAGCTTTCTTGTTTGTACTCTGGATTTACACTTTTTAGAGGGTGCCTGTAAGTTTTCTCTTTACAAGTGTATCACTGTTATTGTTTCTTTTTTTACGCATAGATGGTCCAGGAGGTTCTGGAGAAGAGTTAAATGGGAGAGGAAATAATGGAGGAGTATAGTAGAGCACCTTGACACACTGTACAAGAAGGCATCTTCTGAATATCCTGGTCCATGGGTATGTTTTGTTTTGAATAAATTAATCTAATTGTATACAACAGTTAGGTCCAGTCAAACTATTAACTCTTTTCTGACTGAACGAGAGGGATTCCCTAGGGACATCCCTACTCAGACTTTTCAGTGGTAGTGCCATTTTTACATTGATCCAATGTTATCGTTCCATTCATTCAAAGTGAGAGAACATTGTAACATAACATCACAATTGACTGTTTGAGTGAGAAAAATAGAGTGCATGTAATAGGGTGAATAATGTAATGTGAAATAAAATGAAAAATCATTATTGTGCACATATAGCCTCACACAACCTGCCTGCAGAGTGACAAGAAAACCCTACATTAATGTATTTTAATCCAGGTATTAGGTAGTAGAATTGCTGTGTAAAAACAATATTGAACTGGTGATTGTAGGGTTGATAAATGCTATAAGGTAGAACCTTAGCTGTAGGGATATCTATTACCAACTACACAGTGGCTCCATTTTCAAAAAACTCCTGAAGACCCAGCTCTTAAGAGAACATCTCCTCTCATAGCACTACTTACAACAAGTCTTGCTGATCCTAGTACTTACCACCTGTCTTGAACTGACACTCAACTGTTTAAAAACAGCACTCACTGATGCACTTATTCTTACTGTACTCTACTGTTTTTAAATTGTCCTAAAATTGTTGAGAGAATTGCTTTAAAACTTAAACTGCTACTGTTACGGGTCCAAGAATGACACTGTGGTCTGGTGTAACACATTTAATTAAAAGTCTGTTGGGAATACAAAAAGATGTGACAGTTCATCAGCGCACTTCTACACACGTAACTTACAGTGGGTCCCAGTTAAAAATTGACACTTCATTCACGATCATGGTGAATGGTGAAATGTAAGTACAACTGCAGCCGCTTGGGGGCAGCATAGTCCGCTGTGGAGTTCCACGGTCGAACCAGACGGCGCATTCGACAGCAAGGGCTGTGATTGGCCGAGTTTTCAGTGCGTTTCTCTGTGTTTTTAGCAGCCCCTGCAACATGCTAGTCCACTGTAGCCTAAGCCTTGTACATAATGTTAAACATAGTTTTGGATTCAGTGGCAAGATTTCTTGATTGTACAGTGTCTGTCTCTCAGTAATGTTTTAAAATGAGAGCTTCGTCAGCTGGCAGTAGGCTACTTTGTCGGTAGTCATGAGAAGTTCGCTTGCTAACAGAACATAAATATGCTGCCCAGAAACCTTGTGAATAGTTCTGATTTTTTTTACTACACTAACGAGGTTGAAATATAGACTTTGCCTACAGCATCTCCTTAACAGTAATGTTAACAAAATGACAGCATTCATATGACAAAGAAAAACGAATTCGGTCACTCAAGACTGTGCCACAGCAACCAGTGTAGGCTACAGTCCTACCCAATAGGCCTACTCGAAGCAGATAGCGTTGTCTGACGGTCGAGTGGGTTAATGCACGTATTTCCAGAACAGGTCTGCAACTTTCAGGTAGTTCTGAGTTCGAATCTAGGCAGGAGCAGAGCCATATAAAGGCCTAGGCCTATTGTTATAATTTTTTGCAAGGTGTTGCTCCTGGCAATACTTGTTTATAATACGTTTGGTGATTAATTGATAGCTGTTTTTGGGACACGTTAAACGTTCTTTATAATGAGCGCATCCGGGGAGTAAAACGGCTGTTACAACTGTAGGCTACAATGATTGCAATACAAAAATATGCGCGTGTTAGTTTATTTAGTTTTGTGATGTTTTGCACTTTTGCCTCATGTGTTTTCAGGTTTGAGGGCTGAAATGATTTTAGAAATATTTAGCCAAAGCCAAAAAGAGAAGGAGAGACGCCGGTGCAGCTCAGATGTCTTCTTAATTTTCTTTATTCTTTAGTAAAAGGTGCAGAACATTATTAAACTTTGACTAACGTTTCGATGTTCGTTAGTCAAAAACATCGACACATCGAAATGTTAGTCAAAGTTTAATAATGTTCTGCAGCTTTTACTGAAGAATAAAGAAAATTAAGAAGACATCTGAGCTGCACCGGCGTCTCTCCTCTCTAAAATATCTGTCCTGGCCTGGTTGCAACGGATTGTGGCCAAACGACAGAAGCGCGGAGAACCCTCCTTTGTCTTCCAAAAAGTGTTACTTTGTGCCCCGCGCTCCCCCACTGCTTGTGAAAGAAGGGGATGGGGGAGGGGGGCTTAACGTGAAAAAGCTTAATGTCACAAAACGGCAACAGGCCTTCATAATGGTAGGCTACAGGAAGTGGGGGGAGGGTATGGGATGACCAGAGCCGTCATCTATCGTCTTTCCAGGCACACAGCTCGTTATAAAGCCTATCGACTGCCTTAACAGATAGGCTTTGCTCTTGGGTTTGGCCTTACAGCGAACTCAATGCTCTTGTTGCTTGCAGTTTGTTAAATAAAGCGATGCAGATTACATTATTTATTTCTGATTAATTGCGTCTTTTGATGTATTTTGCAACATTTGCTTGTTAGGCTGGGCTACTGTCAATGTCCTGTACAGGTCAATGTTCAACAATTGCTGGTGTAGGCCTAGGCTATTAATCAATTAGGGACTGTTCGTTATTTATTTAATTAAGGGGCTACCGGAGGAGTTTTGGGAGCGTTAGTCAAAAAAGACGTGACCCTCCCTCGCCAGCAAGATTTTTTTCTATGACCCTCCAAAGTGATTGAGAAAAAACGCATGATCCTCCCCAGTCCCAACAATGTATTGATGCCTTAGGCTACTGGGTCAATTTGGGAGCTTGCATGCTACGACTCCTTCCTTGAAATGCCTTGAAAAGGCTGTCGTTTGCACAATTTCACAAATAATCACCGGGACCGAAACAAACCTGTCAACTTTTCCCGGGTTTATCGCGTATTTTAACTTTTTCCTCGCTGTCTTAGGAGGAGCTGCAGGGCCGTCGCAAGGGGATGCGAGGCCCTGTGCGAACTTGACAGATGCAAGGCCCTTTTCACTTACGTGCATGAAATCATGCGATAGCTTACTTTACACATAGCCAAGGCTACCGTCGGTGTATTTTAATAGTAGCCTAGTCTAATAAGCTACACCAGCTTGCATTTAAGAGGGGAAATTCAATTGTATAGCCTATAACATTAGCTGAGTCACATATTTGGCCATATGGTGTTTATCATAGGCTACATCACGAAACCAAATAGTGTAACAAAGGCGAACACTTTAACAGGGGGAATTCATTGGGCATGAATCATTGTGCTGAACGGTATTTGTCAATGTGCAGAAACACACACGACATTCAAACTATTGATAAGATGTACTGGTCTGTATCTATAGGCTAACATTGGACAAATAAATGACACTGACTCGCCATATCCTGACTCAGGAAAAAAAACATTTTCTTGCTTTGCCGCAAACTCAGCAATGAAATCATAGGCCAGTTTGCAGGTAGCCTAACGTCTTTTTCATAGAAGGGAGAGCCCAGTCTCTCCTGTGACATGGAGGTGCGTAAATAGTTTTTAATAGCCTGTTCAACTTCGAAAAGCTTCGTTCACCCGATGCCAGTCACTGATCGCAATTTCAAAGTTCGGAAAGCTTCATCTTTTTAAGTTTTAAGTGCAGTGGCCCATATCTGCCCCCTTTGGAATTATATCTCGAGCCTATTATAAGGTCCAGTGCGTTATGTCCTGGGATTCGGATGTGCTCAAAAAGAAAAGAAAAAACACTTTTTTATAGATGGTTATGAGGAGCAATGTGAGAGAGAAATTTGATGATCATTGATCGTTGTTTTGGGACGTTAAGCCTTTTCCATAGGCGTCAGTGAAGGAGATTGAAGAATGACCATTTTTTTTATACGAAAATATTTCTTAACTACAAAAACTCAGTGTCTAAAAACTCAGTGTCATTCAGACTCAACCCTCTTGTTGTTTTATTATCTTTTTCGTTGTCGTTTGAACGTTGGCAAGCAGGCATGTTGCGGTTGCAATTTAAGTGAAATTTCTATAGGCCTACAACATGCTGTTAGGCTGGGCTACTGTCAATGTACTTGTACAGGTAAATGTTCAACAATTGCTGGTGTACAGGTTATATAATCAATTAGCTAAATCATTTGTCCAGCTGTTTAAACATTTTTTCGTGCTACATTCAAACGCAAAAGGTGCTTTGATATATTTTTCGTTTGAACGTCGGCAAGCAGTCATGCTTTGGTTGCAATGAATGAGGATAATTGCCTTTTTTTTGCATTATTTTGAATATGACTCGCTCCAGTCTCAACAGCACGTACTTTTTCCACACGCTTAGTTCTAACACACATAGGCCTATCCCCTCTCGCTTTCTCTCTCTCCATCCCTGCACACGGTGCTTTCTTAAAGGAGCTGCACCATTTTACAACAATTGCATCTACATTTTCATATTAGAATGTTTTGTCAAGTGTAAGCTTAAACTACCGTGATCAATTTAAGTTCCAGTGCCCCCGCTGCATCATGGAAGCAGTAAGTCAGTCGCATCAAAAATAGTAGTGGCACCCAAGTGACACCTTGTGGTTGTTTGTGTCAACTGCAGTTTGTGCCATTTCTGCTGAGAAAATGGGGATCGTGATTCATGAAGGAACCCGTCCAAACTTAACGGGGACCCACTGTACTTGACAACTCTTGTTCTGTCGTCAGCTATTTACACATTACTATTACTAAGTATCACAACCTTTAGTTCATGTATAACCCAATCACACATTGGGTTTCAGAAGAACATTGTAACAGATATTTCGAATATGCAATTAAATTCCATGTCTCGCATAAGCACTAATAATGTAACATATTCTACAATTATACCACCAACAAGTAAGTATACTATGCGTATGTAGCAGAAATCATCTAACATCTAAGTTATTCATCCATTGATACCCTCTCTCATAAGCAGTAGACATGTAACAGGTAAGTATTACAGATGTGTATACAGTAATCATATAACTATTCATCAAATGACAATTTCTCTAATAAGCAGAAACCATGTAACAGGTAAGTATTTGTGTGTGTGTGTGTGTGTGTGTGTGTGTGTGTGTAACGGCGCCAATTGTGTCTGTGCTCGCGCACGTGTGTGTACAACATTCTCACTGAACAACCTTAGCCTATGTTCTATTTATGTTGCTAGATTTCTTTCTTCAAATTCCCAGTGTGGAGATAACAGAAAATAATTCTGTGTGTGTGTGTGTGTAATGGCGCCAATTGTGTCTGTGCTCGCGCGTGTGTGTACAACATTCTCACTGAACAACCTTAGCCTATGTTCTATTCATGTTGCTAGATTTCTTTCTTCAAATTCCCAGTGTGGAGATAACAGATAATAATTCCTAACATCAATACCGCCGAAATAATGTGACACTTAAACAATAGAGGACAATCATGTCTTGATGCCTTCCTTCAGAACCACATAGAGAGTGTAACATAGCAATAACCTCTATAGTAATGTAATAACCTCTATCGCGATTAGCGTTAGCTAACATACATTCACTCATTGGGACTGACACTGACACAAACTTGGAGCTAATACACAAAATGATACCTTCAGTATTTACTTTTAGCCTATTTTTCATAACAGTAAACCTCATACATTACATACACAGCATTCATTTTTGAACTGTATTATTCCTCTAGCTGACAAGCTTTCGTATAATGTAACAAACATACTCAGTGGCTTTGCCGATAAACGTTAACTGACCGCGCGCCACTGTACCAGAAGAAGCTAGTTAAAACTCGTTGTTGTAGAGAGTTAACATTACCACAGGTCGCTATCTGTACTTCTACTACTGTTAACTAATTTCAAGATTCTGTTTTAAAGGAGAATTCCGGTGTGATATTGACCTAAAGTGTATCGAAACATGATACCGAGTGTGAACGTATGTCTCATAGCCCATCTCGGCTTGTCCCCTGCACTCCAAAATCTGGCGCTAGTTAGCCGATGCTACCAACATCTTTTTCAATAGTGGTGCTTCGGCATCGGGCTAGCCATGCAAATAAATCACTGTTTTACACCCATTTACGAGGCTCAATGTATCTCCACACTTCATTGGTAGACTTCCGAGGGCCCTGACATTTAAAACGAGACATTGAGAACTTTGAAAAAGCACTGGTAGTTTACTTACAAGACGATTTATACAGACAGTATCTTCACGAAGTTTAGCGTTTGCAGCCATCTTGAATTTAGTCACGATAAGTCGAGCAACGAGTAAGAATGAACAGCTATGATAAGGGATCAGATTCCAAAAATAATTCAGTGGAAATGCATGGATTCCAGTTGATGTTACTGGAAGAAACTGGAATCCATGCATTTCCACTGAATTATTTTTGGAATCTGATCCCTTATCATACCTGTTCATTCTTACTCGTTGCTCGACTTATCGTGACTAAATTCAAGATGGCTGCAAACGTTAAACTTCGTGAAGATACTGTCTGTATAAATCTTCTTGTAAGTAAACTACCAGTGCTTTTTCAAAGTTCTCAATGTCTCGTTTTAAATGTCAGGGCCCTAGGAAGTCTACCAATGAAGTGTGGAGATACATTGAGCCTCGTAAATGGGTGTAAAACAGTGATTTATTTGCATGGCTAGCCCGATGCCGAAGCACCACTACTGAAAAAGTTGTTGGTAGCATCGGCTAACTAGCGCCAGATTTTAGAGTGCAGGGGACAAGTCGAGATGGGCTATGAGACATACGTTCACACTCGGTATCATGTTTCAATACACTTTAGGTCAATATCACACCGGAATTCTCCTTTAAGTGTATTTACCTGTTGGGAATACAAAAAGATGTGACAGTTCATCAGCGCACTTCTACACACGTAACTTACTTAACAACTCTTGTTCTGTCGTCAGCTATTTACCAGTAGTTGCCTATGTGTATTACAGAGAGCGCCATCTGCTGGAGAGTTTACTCTTAACAGGGATGAATATCACAATGAGAGGTCTACAGAATCAGTGGTAGTGTTCCAAGTCTAACAAATTAAATGGGGTTCAGTCTTTTATGTTTTCTCAATTCACCCTATGCCACACTACCATGTTAGTCGCTTTGGTTAAAAATGTGTTAGCCTAATGTAATGTAATATTACTTAAGCATATTTTAGTGGCAAGAAGCGTTAAGTCTATATTTTATCCATAATCCATGTTTAATCACTCTTCCATTTTATAGCTTGTAATGTTGTCTGAATATATCTAATATAATTTTCCTATTGTTTTTAGGATACCAGTACGAAGTCAAGGAAAAAGATATGCACTCGGCATTGTGACCTGTTTCCTAATCTCAGGGATCCTTACTCCACCAATGGCTATGTAAGATTTTACTCATTTCCATTTAAGGTTATATATAATAATAATGTTCAACTATTGATCTGGATAATCATAGTTCTTGCCCACATTATTTTGCAGGAACACTTCTACGATGCTGGAAGAGGGACGGGCTATCTGGCATGGCGCCTAAAGCAACGAGTGTCGCAGCGTTTGGTCAAGAACAGCTCGGGAGCCTTGGAATACATGAACACCATGAGCTTTTTAAGGAGGTAGACTTTCTAATGAGGAGACACAGCACTCAAAAAATCCTCCATAGAAATGCATGGGGTTAGTTTGTAACGTATGGTGTTGTCTACATATATCACACCCCCCTCCGTGGCAAAACGTGGACATGTAAATACATTGAGCCAATCATGTGGTGTGTTGTGAAGACATTGATTGTGCCAATCATGCATTGTGATCTTGCCGCTGGAGCAAGATTGGTGTTGTGAAGCCTGCCGAAAGTGCCCAAAATGCGTTGCAATATGGCTGCTGAGTGGAGGGACTTGCCTAAAAGGACTTTGGGTATACCCACATGTAACATCACTTCATGGTGCATTATCTGTCTTGCTTATGGAAAATTGGCCCATTATTGCACATCTCTAGTAATAGGTTTGAAGCAAAACACAAGTTTGTGAAATTGTAAAAAACTCTTGATTATATTGTTTTATTTCTTGTTTATGAAATGTTTACTCAGTGTTGCAGAGCATTTTCATGCATATGTGTTTATGGATTGTGAGGGACATTGTTTTATTGTTAAAGTCAATGATTTGTATGAGTATAAGGCCTTTGCTCAACAAAATGCTTATGGACCAAACTTTGACATATATATTGTACCTCTGCACATTGATTTGAGCCATATCATGGCAAATGTTAATAAAAAAAGAAAAGTAATTAATTTGCTGTGGTTTGTTTAATATGTTTATTTTGATAAATATATGGCTCTAGAAACTAATTAATTACTCCAATAGAGTTGATTATGAATCACTGATGGAGTTAATGATACACTCCAATTGTCATGAGCTCTCTCTCTGCCTGGTAACACACGCTGATTGAAGTCTGATGACCTCCACCTGTTCCTGCTCTGCTCTGCCTCACCCTCGTTACCTACCAGCTGCACTGCATTCACCACTCATCATGCCCTGTATATAAAGCCTTGCTTTTCAGTCCACACTTGTCAGATCGTCTGCAACCAGCACCAGTTACCTGCCTGTTTTGGAAAACGCCTCTGACTCTTTGCCTGTGATCCCGGACCCGCTCGACTACTTCTGTGTTCTCCAGCCCCGGTAATCTTGACCTGCCTTCCGTCCCTCTTCTACGAATACCGCCTAGTCCTTGACTGTACTGCTGCTTCGTTTCAATTGCTGTTGTGTGGGTGTTTCCCCCAGGACTTCCCGGATCATCCAGCTCCTGCCATCGCTGTTCGGCTACTGGGGGAACACACACACGCAGACTCTTGGAACTCCTGTACCCCCCCCGGAACCCCTGAAACCCCCTTAACCCCCAACCCTTAAATAAACTTTTGAACCTGACGCTTTTGTGGTCCTCGTCCTGTTTGGTGTCTGACAGTACGATCTGACCAAACATGGACCCAGCGCACGGTCGAACCAGCATGGAAACCGACGAACCAGAACCACCCACCGCCATGCAACGCCTGGAAGAGACAGAGAGAGAGGTAAACCGCAACACTGCTGACATTGCCTCCCTACTTCAAGCCGGCTACCAACAGCGTCAGCAGTTCCAGCAGCAACAGCAACAACTTGCAATGATCATTCAACTTCTCACCAACCTTTCTCCTCTGCCTGCTCCCACCGGCCCAGCCCCAGCCAGCCTGCTCACCGGCCCAGCACCCGAGTCTCCTGCCCAGTCCACTGCTGCCGTGGCTGCCGGAGCCCCAGAACCCAGGATCGGCAATCCAGAGCGGTTCAGCGGCGACCCAACCCAGGTACGGGCGTTCCTGACGAGCTGCCGTGTCCAGTTTACCCTGCAACCCAGGACTTTTGCCACTGAAGGGGCGAGGGTCGGTTACGTGATCACTCACCTGACGGGCCGAGCTCGACTCTGGGGAACGGCGGAGTTCGAGCGCCAGACCCCAGCATGTGCAACCTTCAACCTATTCGCAGAGGAGATGCTCAAGGTATTCGATTTGGAATCCACAACAGCCGAGGCATCTCGGACCCTGATGAGTATTCGCCAAGGCAGAAGGACTGTTGCGGATTACTCCATTGACTTTCGAACTGTGGCAAGTCGGAGCTCCTGGAACATGGAAGCATTGGTGGATGCCTTCCTCCACAGCCTGGCGGACTACATAAAGGACGAGCTGGTTTCCCATGATCAACCCCCCACTCTTGATGAAGCCATTGCTCTGGCTGTCCGCATCGACCGCAGGATCCAGGCCCGCCGTCGTGAGAGAGGGCGCCAGAGTCCATCCACCAGCACACGGAGTGTCCCAACTGCCCTTCTGTCCGCACCTGCCACACCATCTAGCCAGCCGGACCAGTCTGAACCGATGGAGATCGGCCGCGCCTCCCTAACCCCTGCAGAGCGCCAGCGACGCATCACCTCCAACTTGTGCCTGTACTGTGGTGGTGATGGTCATCGAGTCGCCACCTGTCCAGCAAAAGCCGGAGCTCACCAGATGTAGGAGGAATCCGGATGAGCTCAATGAACATTCAGCCCTCCATCAGCCGTAAACCCCTCATCCAAGTCTGTCTTCACCTGTCTGATTCCACCCACACCCTGGCAGCCCTGGTGGACTCTGGCGCAGAAGCAAACATTATTGACACAGGACTTGCTCGTCAGCTGGGCTTGGAAAGCCATCGCTTGTCCACTCCTGTTCCAGCCCGGGCCCTGGACGGTCACGTAATTGGCACAGTTACCAGCATCACAGCCCCCATCTCAATGATGGTGTCAGGAAACCACCGAGAGACCATCCGCTTCCACCTGCTCAGCTCTCCAGGCCAACCCCTAATCCTGGGCTACCCTTGGCTCCGTCTCCACAATCCTCACCTCGATTGGGCCTCCGGAACTGTGAAAGAGTGGGGAAATGCCTGCCACCTGACCTGTTTGCGTGCTGCCTCGCTGCCCCCCGGCTCAGTACCCCCCAGCACTGCCCCCGACATTTCTAATGTTCCTGAATGTTACCATGGCCTCCGAGAGGTGTTCAACAAGACCAAAGCCACATCTCTGCCCCCACACCGTCCGTACGACTGTGCCATTGATCTCCTCCCTGGGACTGCTCCACCCAAAGGTCACCTCTACTCACTATCCCCTCCTGAAAGAAAAACTATGGAGGATTACATCAGGGACTCCCTGGCAGCTGGACTCATCCGCCCGTCTTCCTCTCCTGCTGGTGCCGGGTTCTTCTTTGTGGGAAAGAAAGATGGTTCTCTTCGCCCCTGCATTGATTATCGAGGTCTGAATGATGTCACAGTGAAGAACCGGTACCCTCTGCCTTTACTCACCTCTGCTTTTGAGTTGCTCCAGGGATCCACTATTTTCACCAAACTGGACCTTAGAAATGCTTACCACCTAGTGCGAGTAAGGGAGGGTGACGAGTGGAAGACTGCATTCAACACCCACACCGGCCATTATGAGTACCTGGTAATGCCATTTGGCCTCACCAACGCCCCAGCGGTATTCCAGGCGCTGGTGAATGATGTGCTGCGGGACATGCTGAATAAATTCGTCTTCGTGTACCTGGACGACATCTTAATTTTCTCCAGAACTCTGTCCGAACACACCCGTCATGTCCAGCTGGTTCTTCGACGGCTCCTGGAGAACTCTCTCTATGTCAAAGCGGAGAAATGCGAGTTCCATGCTCAGACTGTGTCATTCCTGGGATACATCGTCGCTGAAGGCAATATCCAGATGGACCCCGCAAAGGTCTCGGCAGTTACCTCCTGGCCAGTTCCGGGGAATAGGAAGAAGTTGCAGCAATTCCTCGGTTTTGCCAATTTCTACCGGAAATTCATCCGGAACTACAGCTCCGTCGCCGCTCCCCTCACAGCTCTGACCAGCATCAAACACCCCTTTTTCTGGACCCCAGAGGCCAACACAGCCTTTCATACCCTCAAGGCCCGGTTCACCACTGCCCCCATCCTCCAGATGCCGGATTCAGACCGGCAGTTCGTTGTCGAGGTGGATGCCTCAGACGTGGGAGTCGGGGCCATACTCTCTCAACGGGCAGAGGAGGACAACAAGTTGCACCCCTGTGCATTTTTCTCTCGCCGGCTTTCACCTGCAGAGCGCAATTATGATGTTGGAAACCGTGAGCTGTTGGCTGTCAAGCTTGCCCTGGAGGAGTGGCGTCACTGGCTGGAGGGGTCCACAGTTCCGTTCCTGGTCTGGACCGATCACAAAAACCTTGAATACATCCGCAATGCCAAACGTCTTAACCCCAGACAGTCCCGCTGGGCCTTGTTTTTCACCAGATTCAACTTCACCCTGTCATACCGCCCAGGTTCTCGGAACACCAAGCCGGGCGCTCTCTCCCGTCAGTTTCATAAGGATGATGCCCCTTCCCAGGAACCTGCATCAATTCTGCCCGATCCCTGCGTCGTAGCTGCCCTGACCTGGGATATCGAGGAGGAAATTCAAGAGGCCCTCCGTGACCATCCCAGTCCCAGTGCATGCCCAGACGGTCGTCTCTTCGTCCCAGAGAATTTGAGGTCCCGGGTCATACAGTGGGGACACAACTCCCGCCTTGCCTGCCACCCGGGCTCCGCCCGCACCTGCCATCTCCTTGCCCAGCGCTTCTGGTGGTCTTCTTTGAGAAGGGATGTCCGAGAATTCGTCCGTGCCTGCCCCACCTGCAATCAGAACAAGTCCTCCACTCGGCCCCCCGCTGGTTTACTCCAGCCCTTGCCTGTGCCCACACGACCCTGGTCCCACGTCTCCTTGGACTTTGTAACTGGCCTCCCACCATCAGGTGGGATGACTGTCATTCTCACTGTGGTTGACCGGTTCAGCAAGATGGCACACTTCATTCCCCTCCCTAAACTGCCATCTGCCAGAGAGACTGCCCAGGCTGTTCTTGATCATGTCTTCCGTCTACACGGGCTGCCCAGGGATGTTGTCTCTGACCGAGGCCCGCAATTCACCTCTACATTCTGGAAGGAGTTCTGCCGTCTTCTAGGGGCCACAGTGAGTCTCACCTCTGGGTTCCACCCCCAGTCCAATGGTCAATCCGAGCGGGCAAACCAGGAGCTGGAGAAGGCGCTGCGGTGCATGGTTTCTCGCAAACCCCAGGCTTGGGCACAACAACTGATGTGGATAGAGTATGCTCACAACTCCCTCACCTGCTCTGCCACTGGTATGTCACCTTTCCAGTGTGTGTATGGCTACCAGCCCCCCCTGTTCCCCAGCCAGGAAGGAGATGTGTCCTGCCCGTCTGCCCTCGCCTATGCCCGCCGTTGCCGTCGTACCTGGTCACAAGCTCGTGCCACGCTACTCAAGTCAGCTGTCAGCTATGCCACTGGGGCTAACCGCCGAAGATCGCCGGCACCCGCCTACCGTGTTGGCCAGAAGGTGTGGCTGTCAGCCAAGGATCTCCCACTGCGGGTGGAATCGCGTAAACTGGCACCTCGATTCCTCGGCCCGTTCCCTATCCAGAGGGTCATCAGCCCAACCGCAGTCCGGCTCCAGTTGCCAACCTCCATGAGGGTGCACCCTACTTTCCATGTTTCGAAAGTCAAGCCGACGCATGAAAGCCCGCTGGTCCCCGTGCCGCTTCCTCCTCCTCCTCCTCGCCTCGTTGACGGTGGGCTGGTGTACACCGTTCGACGCCTGCTTCGGTCCAGACGGCGAGGTAGGGGCCTCCAGTATCTCGTCGACTGGGAGGGCTATGGACCTGAGGAGAGAACCTGGGTGCCAGCCAGTCGGATTGTGGACCGGACACTCATCGCCGACTTCCACCGTCTGCATCCTGATCAACCTGCAATCCGTAGGGGCCGCCCCAGAGGGGTCCCTAACCGTCCTGCCCGCCCGGCTTCCTGTCCTGTGCCTGACCCTGTCTCGGTACCTGTCCCGTCTTCTGTCCACGACCCTCCAGCTCCCTCCTTTAAAACTGATGAGTGAGGATTATATAAACTCTGGAATAGTGTTAAAATTAACACCCATAGAGTAAAATTAACACTGGCCGATTTACTGTCCATCACATTTTATTGGCGTAATGGATGTTAGAAAAACTTAATTTTCCATGGAATTGCCCAAGTACTTAGTACTTATGCCACTGTATCAAAGAGCAATAAGTTGATGTAGTGAATTAGTAGACCTGTTCCAAGACATTGAAGACACAACATACATGTCATATGTACATGTAAGTAATTAACTGGTACACTTAATAGGTTTATTCCACTGTATCAAAGAGTAACAAGGTTGTAGCAGCACAGCTGTTACAAGGATACAAGGAAGTTTATTGTCACATGCATATAGTTACTGGAAGTAAGAAATGCAGTGAAATTATGTCTGGTGTCAGCCTATTTGTGCATTTATATAAATGTAGCGTGACAAGTGTGTTTACATACAGCAAAAACTGTTCTGTATTGCCCTCTCTCTCTGTATAAATATATACATACATACATACATACATACATACATACACACATTACATACATACACATATAAATGCGTGACAAGTGTGTTTACATGCAGCACTAACTGTTTACAAGCAATAACTTCAGTTCAGTAAAACCGACGACCTGTTCTGTATTGCTCTCTCTCTCTGTATATATATATATATATATATATATGCACACACACACATTACATACATACACATATAAATGTAGCGTGACAAGTGTGTTTACATACAGCAAAAACTTCTGTATTGCTCTCTCTCTCTCTCTGTATATATGTATGTATGTATATATATATATATATATATGCACACACATTACATACATACACACAGATATAAATGTAGCGTGACAAGTGTGTGTTTACATGCAGCACTAACTCACTAACTCTCTCTCTCTCTGATATACTTCAGTTCAGTAAAACCGACGACCTGTTCTGTATTGCTCTCTCTCTCTCTCTCTCTCTCTCTCTCTCTATATATATATATATATATATATATATATATATATATGCACACACACACACACACATTACATACATACACATATAAATGTAGCGTGACAAGTGTGTTTACATACAGCAAAAACTTCTGTATTGCTCTCTCTCTCTCTCTCTCTCTGTATATATATATATATATGCACACACACACACACACACTACATTTTACATGCAGCACTAACTTCAGTTCAGACGACAACCTGTTCTGTATTGCTCTCTCTCTCTCTCTCTCTCTCTCTCTGTATGTATGTATGTATGTATGTATGTATGTATGTATGTATGTATGCACACACACATACAGTATATCCATGCATATATACATATGTATTGTATGTAGTATTGCATTACTAGCCTATTCTAATTTGGTTTGTTCTATTGACATGGAATGAATGAACAGGCACACGTGACTATGGAGTAGGTCTACTTCACAATTCAGATTTTCAGATGGTGCGTTGTGGCTGACAACATCCCTAAAATCTCGAGTGTCTAGGTTTATTGCTGGCTCCTGGTTGCTGTAGTGCAATGATGTCATCTGCTGGCCGTGCCGCGCAATAGCGCCACAACATATGTAATTTCACTGGACATTACGGTAAAAATCTTGTTTTTCCTTACTAATATTCTTGTCATCCAGCTAACATATTGCTTAATTCTTTTGACATTTCGTTCCTTTATAAATTGTAATGTAATATAAAGGTACGTTTTTGAATGTCATTACTCTAACATGTGAGGGATAACGGCCACCGACGTGACCTGTTATACGTGACTCATGGACAAGGGGAAATGCCATTAACTCGGCGTCACGCAGCGGCAATTTTCTTAATATCGATATTTCTCCACATTACTTGATCCAAATTCTGTAATTTTTGCTGGATAAATGTTGTACAAAAATTTAGTTTCGTATCAAAGTGGAATGGTTGTTGTCATAAGTCAGCGGCGTTAGTTTGAGCACATAATTGAGGGTTTGTTTACATGTGTTCAATGTAAGTCAATGGGCGCCGGTATTCGGCCAATGGCGGCGCCCAAATAATCTTTTGCCGGATAGCGAGACAGCGGTCAGGTAGAAGGGTCGACAGACGATCGCTAGATGTTCTAGATGAGGCGAGCAGGACTTTGAGAGAACGGTGACATTTCTAGGATCACACCACTTGCTGTTCGTCATGATGCAAACACCGCCACCTTTCGATTTTCCAGATTCCTTCCTTTCCAGAGGTACTTGCACATTTAGGTAGGCTAGTAGCTACCTACATGTGCAAGTAATAGGGTAATCACCGTTTTGTTCCGGTGTTGAAATGGAGTAAGCGATGTACACATGTTAATTTAGATTTTAGTCAAATTTTTAGTTCGTGTTTGTAGAAAGTTATCGCTGTGAGCAGGGTTCGAACCTGCGCGGGGAAACCCCATTGGATTTCGAGTCCAACGCCTTAACCTCTCGGCCATCACAGCTAACATCCAGGAAGTGACGTAACTATTATTTAAATAAAAGAACCTGACTGCTATATCAAAGCCTATTTTATTTTTTAAAGCAGGCATCCCAAGTCTCCCTGAAGTTCCGGGAGTCTCCTGCATATTGATAACGGCTCGCTGATGCCCACATATTACATAAAATCTCCCGGAAGTGAGCGAGCAAGAGCGCGCACGTGAGACGCTAACTTCAAATCGTGTAGCGCGCGCACACGAGAGGGAGAGAGAAGTGAGGTGGTGCGTGTGTGCCTGTTCATGAAGATCATCAAGATCATTCATGCAAGACAGACTGGTCTGTTTCCCTAAATCAACCAATTAGTTTTCAGTGTAGGTCTTTTATCTCTTTTCTCCCGAACTTAATTAGTCAGTTCAGTGTATCTTGGATCAGAGCGTCATGGCAGAGGCAGAGTGCGCCCCCCCCCCCAAAAAAAAATACATTTAAGATACACCACCAGCTTTTCATCTCCAATCACCTTGATTTAATAAACTTTCTTACATAGAACAGGCTTATTTATTTTTTCTCCATAATCCCTCGCTTTCCTTCCCTCCTGATCTGATGTCCTCCTCTTCTTCACTCCCTCAGGCTCTCATCTCCAGAGAGGCTTCATCCTCATTTTCTTTTTCCTTTATATAAATTCTCCTTTTTAAATCAATGCATAACATCAGTCTTAAACTCTTTCAAGTTGTAGTAATTTGACATTTACAAATATGCTTGCATTTAGCTTTGGCCACACATTACATTTGATAGGCCTATGCCGCTGCCTGCCACAGCATAGCTTGGATTGGATTGCCAAGCCTCAACCCTTAAAAAAATAACTACTTCTTTAAGCGTCAAAAATTATTTGCAGTTAATATGCAGTAAATGCAATATTTTGGACATAACATTATTTTTGTCCCATAACTGCGGTTAAACTAATTCAATTTAGGATTTTATATAAAGCAAATGGGGTTTTATGAGACACAATGAATGATTAGTCCTACACAATCCCACAGACGGCTCACAAATACATATCTATTGATCTGAGAAAGTAGCTTCCTATGACACACCAAGCACTGAGCTTAATGTTTGTCATGGAGCTGCAGCCGTGTTAGGTACATGTGATTATGTAGATTTGTGGTTATTGAATATTGTGTGTGTGTGTGTGTGTGTGTATGTGTGGCTCGGAAGGAATGTCAGGGCCAGGTTAAGAGATGCGTTATCACTCCAAGGTTGATGAGATCCCCAATCTGAGGTTGGGACAGGAAGAAATATGTTCTGTATCAGCACCTTATGTGGACATGTTTATTTTGTGTGTGTGTGTGCGTGTGTGTGTGTGTATGAGAGAGAGAGAGAGAGAGATGGGTAGCCTTGTGGAGATACAGAGATAAAACATTGCTTCACCTGGCCCTGACACTCCACACACATGCTCAGAGAGCATCTTGTATATCCATGGCTACATACGTTATGATTATACTGTACATACATACATTATATATTATACCGCAGTGTTGAGAATGAAGACTGAAGTAGATTAGTAATTGTTGCGGTTTTGCTTGTTCTCTTGGACATATCCAAGCCTATTGTTGTTGGTGTACAAATAAGTGAAGGTGTAGCTAACAATTCTGAATGGATGAAAAGCTGATAAGAAGATAAGATAAATTAACTGAAATGAAAAGATAAAAGTCTGGCCACATTGCAGTAACATATGACTGGGTTTATTGACATGAAAACATGGCTAAATGTGTTTATTTTGTTCATGGTTAGAACTATTCAACTGAATGTATCCTGTATCCTGCTGATACTTAAAAAATGTATGTCAACTAACACAGGTTGCTGGTAGTATGAATGTGTCACTTGTCAGATATATTAACATATGCACAAAACTGTACAAACAGACACACACACACACACACACACACACACACACACACTCATTTAGGGTCAGGTTCGGGCTTTGATGGTGAGTGTGTACTTTGGTGGCTGCAGAACAACTCCGTAGCGCCCCTGCAGGTCTGGCAGGGAGCCCCCATGAGGGGCCGTGAAGCGACAGCGCTGCAGCACACGGGACAGAAACAGGAAGAGCTCCATCCTGGCCAGCGATTCGCCAACACACACCCGAGGCCCCGCCCCAAAGGGCAGGAAAGACGGCGGATTCACCCTCTGGCCTGAGTTGTCAAGGAAACGCTCTATGTGGGAAATAAAAGGTGTGGAGTCTTAACATCATAAGTGTGTGGTTGAGGGAGCGTGTGTGAGAAACACACATGGGGATGTGTGTTTGTGTTGTATATGTACTGTATGTTTGTATGAGAGAGGAGAGAAAGAGTGTGTGTGTGTGTTTGTGTGTGTGTGTGTGTGTGTGTGTGTGAGTGTGTGTTTTCACCTGGCCTAAAGCTCTCTGGCTGGTCCCACTGCTGCGGGTCATGGTGGATGGCCCACATGTTCACCAGAACACGAGTTCCCTTGGCAACAGAGTGGCCTCCGATACTGAAAGAATGGAGAGACAAAAGTTGACCAGAGTGTGAAAATTGAGAATGTGACTTTGTGTGTTACCATACGTGTGTGTAGCTGCTTTCAGACATAGGTGTAAGTCCGCGTGTTCTGTGGATATCAAGCGGTGGGGCCGTACATCTGAACAACATATCCCAGACATTTGGAAGTCCGAACTTAGCCGGCTCTTACACTACTCCCCTCCTAGTATTTCGGATGGACATTATGTAAATGAGTTCATGTCTGAACATAGCGAAGAACATGCAGAGATTCTGTTAATGTGCGTCATGTCGTTCACATATGGTGCGGAGGACATGTCTGAAAACAGTTGATGTGTGTGTGAGTGTGTGTATGTGTCTGTGTGTTAGCTCATGTGAGTGTGTGTGTGTGTGTTACCTGGTGTCTTGCATGGCTACATGTAGTATGAGCAGTGGGCTGACAGGTGTGTGTGTTACCTGGTGTCCTGCATGGCTACATGTGGTATGAGCAGTGTGTGTGTGTGTGTGTGTGTTACCTGGTGTCTTGCATGGCTATATGTGGTATGAGCAATGTGTGTGTGTGTGTGTGTGTTCTCTGGTGTGTGTGGGTGTGTGTATGTGTTACCTGGTGTCTTGCATGGCTACATGTGGTATGAGCAGTGTGTGTGTGTGTGTGTGTGTGTGTGTGTGTGTGTGTGTGTGTGTGTGTGTGTGTTACCTGGTGTCCTGCATGGCTACATGTGGTATGAGCAGTGGGCTGACAGGTCGTATCCTCATCACCTCACACATCACACTGTCCAGCACGGGCATTTGCGTCCGGTCACTTAGCAACGGCGCTCGCTCTGCACCCACACACTCATCAAGCTCTGCCTGCACACGCTCCTGCACCTACACACACACACACACACAAACACACACACACACAAACAAACAGACAAAATATGTTAAATTGGGAGTACATGTCCATATGCTTTGTATATTTGAATATGTGTTTATATTCATTCACATTTATTCTTTGTGCTTATGTTTTAGCACTGGCCTATATGTGTATATTTGAGAGTGTGTGTACATACACTCCAATTTAAGTTATCATGTATACAGTGCATGTGTATTGGTTCTGGTCTGTGTTCTGTTTGTGTTTGTGACTGTGTGTGTGCATGTGTGTGTGTGTGTGTGTGTGTGTGTGTGTGTCTGAGGGAGAGAGGGAGTGTGTGTGTGTGTGTGTGTCTGAGGGAGAGAGGGAGTGTGTGTGTGTGTGTGTGTGTGTGTGTGTGTGAGAGAGAGAGAAAGAGAGAGAGAGAAAGAAAGAGAGAGTGTGTGTGTGTGTTTACCTCTGGATGGTGCAGTAGGAAAGCTACAGCCCACAGTATGGTGGTGGAGGTGGTCTCCACTCCGGCCCCAAAGACCTCAGCAGCGGTCATGAGCACATGGTCATCTGAGAGGCCATTTTCTCCATCAGAGCTCCGCCCCTCCAGCAGAGCGTCCAGCAGATCACGGGGATCACCAGGGGTCAGACTTTCCTAAAGGTCAGACACACACACACACACACAGCATTTCATTTCTGATCATTTTTGGGAATAACCTCACTTAGCCATCTGAAGTAGCTGATGACGCTTCTAAGTACTAGGGTTCACAAGTTCTTGTGTCATTAGTATGTTGTCTACAGCTAAAAATAAATGGCAAAATGTGTCAATAAAATCAGGCTTATGTGCTTGACAGCCCTGGACAACCCTGGCCCAATTTAACCCCTGTACACACACACACACACACACACACACACACACACACACACACACACACACACACACACACACACACACACACACACACACACACACAGTTTTAGCATATTCAGTCCCTTATAAAAGCAGATTACATATTAATCCCTCATCATGTTACCAATACACACAGTCACATGAAAGCAAATGCACTTGTGCACACATACACGCACACACACGTACACACACGCACACACACATACACTATAATGCTCTCCCGCCTGCACACACACACGCACGCACATTCCATCAGGCTGAGTGTGAGATTATGAATAGGGTAAGGGTCGAGGTCAGGGTCAGGGTCAGGGTCAATGTCATGGTGGTTGCCTGCAAGTGCACCTCCTCCCACTGACCTCTGACCTTTAGAATGCATGCATCACTATTGACAACATGTGTCTTCGAGGTTAAGAACATATTGGGATAGGTGTTTCAAAGAAAGAGAAATGGCATTGCAACATGCACTTTGTAACATTATTTATTTATTTTCTTATTTTAAATTAAAAAATATTTGCCAACATTTTTCTTCCAGGAAAAAAGAGGGTTAAGTTGTGGTGGAGAGAGGGGTTAAGCCCATAACTACAAACAGCTGGTACACAAAGAACCTTTCCTAGAAGGGGTCAGATCCATCAAATGAGGGTTGACAGCCAAAGAGAACATCTAGAGCCCTTACAGTTTTGAATTAAAGTACGCATCACAAAAAAGCCATTAAAATGTGTTATTTCAGATAAAGATTTCACCGGTGGGTAAACATGCACATTTGACATACCTTATGTTCCTCTAGTTTTGTCGTCAGTAGGCTGTCTCTTACTTTCACACACGCTTTCAGTTTCTCCAAATCTTTATTGGGGAAAATCTTTCATGGGAAGTGCCAGAAAAATAATCACAAACACACACACACACACACACACAAATACATGCATACACACATAGTAATGCAGTTAGACAAACTGTATGATATACTTGTGTAAACAGTCTGTGAACTGCTTTACAATAAGGCCTTCTTCATAAGAAGCTATTGATTAATTTAGAAATTAGTCAACAAGATACAACAGAGCTAGAGTAACCATAGTAACCCACTCGGAGCCAGGGGTAGATGTCCACCAGAGCGCCACGGGCGATAGTCTGGACGATGCCGTCGTTGTAGTCCATGACTTCACGGAGCTCAGGGTCGCCAGCACTGTAGTTGCCGCTGAACACCAGCCGACACACTACGTTAGTGACCGCTCTGAGGATGGCAGGTGCGGGGTCCACACACACACACCCACATACACCCTCACACACACCGTTCCCCACACACTCGCGCTGAGCACCCAGGGAGAGGAGCTCTGCAACCAGGCAGTCTGCTGCTTCTAACACTGGAACCAATAGACACAGACATGCACACATACATATACATGGACACACACACACACACGTTTTGGATGAGTTTGCTGGGCGATATAGTGGAAATTCAAGTGCTTGTGTTAGCCTTTCTGTGTGTGAGTGTATGTGTGTCTGCATTTTTAGGGTGATTTTTGTGTGTGTGTGTGTGTGTGTGTGTGTGTGTGTGTGTGTGAATACCTATGGTCTGCAGTTTACTTGATCCCTCTCCAAAGAGGCTGAAGGCACTATGCACCAGCTTGCGCTGGCCTCTCCACAATGGGCTGTAGTCGGCAAAGGCAATGTCCTTCCCCCCACGAGTCAGAAGCTCTGTAGTCACCTGAAACACAATCCCTCACTCAGTGTTTGTGGGTGATTATACAACAACAACAACAACAACACAGGCAACCAAAGCACTTTACGGTGAAGGAGGAACCTCATAAGTAAGTATTTATACTCTTTTGATCCCTTGAGGGAAATTTGGTCTCTGCATTTATCCCAATCCGTGAATAAGTGAAACACATACAGCACACAGTGTACACACAGTGAGGTGAAGCACACACTAATCCCGGCGCAGTGAGCTGCCTGCATGAACAGCGGCACTCGGGGAGCAGTGAGGGGTTAGGTGCCTTGCTCAAGGGCACTTCAACCATGCCTGGTCGGGGTTCAAACCGGCAACCCTCCGGTTACAGGTCCGAAGTGCTAACCAGTAGGCCATGGCTGCCCAGAACCAATCATTAACCACCAACTAAGTGTAGCATGTGTAGTTTTTTTGGTAAAAAGCTCAATTTTCTTTTTTTCTGACCATAGAACACGAAGGACACACAAGCAAAGTCCCAGTAGCATTTAGCATCTTTACCAGGGGTGCCAACAAATTTGAAAGGCACTGTACATTTGAATTGACAATTGGTAAAGACGATCACAGCTTATTGGAGGGGTTCAGATAGTTGTACCACACTTAAAGTATCTATCTATCTATCTATCTATCTGTCTATCTAAGGTAATTTTAATGTTATACAATTTGTTCAGCTATTTCATCATATTATCTTATTCAGTGCTTATGAAGATCTGATCATGCAGTTTTATTAAAAAATGTCTAAAAGGCTTCAAAAACTATCCGACACCACTCTAAAAATTGGGATATTGTGTTGATTGCTTACCAGTAGATAAAGTGTACACACACACACACACACACACTAGATGAGAATAATCTTTTCAAGTGTGTGTTTGTGTGTGTATGTCTATATGTGTGTAAGTGTATGTGCACAGACTGTGTCTTCCTCACCATGTAAGGTCGTCCTGCGAACTCGCGGCCCTTGCCGAGCAGGACCTCGCGCGCATGCGCGTAGTCGTTGACCACCAGGGCCAGGTGCGGGCCCAGGTAGAGTGCGTAGAGCTTCCCATAGGTGCACGCCAGCTGTGTGAAGAGCAGGTGGGGCGGCAGCTCCGAGCGCAGGCTCAGCAGACTGCCCAGCAGCGGCAGGCGTGGTAGGCACGGCAACCTGCCGGGGGAGCGACGCAATTCCAGGAGGCACTTAAGCAGAGCAGCGAGCACGATCAGACCACCCAGGAACAGTGTCAGGCCCATCTGTGTGCATGCGCTTTAATGGAGCTGGTGTGCATGTGGTGAGTTAATGATGTGTATGTGTGATGTGTGAATGGGCTAATGCTGCTCGCACTGCTGTGTCCCAGCACTGTGTTGCTATACTTATCAACACTGACTTGTAGTCCCGCTCATACTTATAGGACCAGCCCTCTATCTCTCTCTCTCTCTCTCTCTCTCTCTCTCTCGCTCTCTCTTGCTCTGTCAGAGTGGATGTGTGTCTGTGTCAGAGCCTTGGTTTGAGATAAAAGGGTCAGGGATGTTTCGAACATGCTGACTAGAAACACACACACACACACACACACAGACACACACAACACACACACACACACACACACACACACACACACACACACACACACACACAGTCACTTTGTTGTAGAGCAGAGCAGATAAGGAGAAGACTTAATGGGGAGGGAAAGTGTGTGTGAGGTGAGCAGGTAGAGACAGACCAGCAATTGATGTCACTGGGAGGGCAGGTGTGTGTGTGCGTGTGTGCGTACACTTTATCTATCGGTAAGCAATCAATATCCTAATCAGCCAATTGAAATATGACAGTTAATTGATGTAGTGTGCCAAAGAAATGGATTTCCATTGATTAAACTTTTTTACCAGATCCCGTTATTTAGAATTAATACCCACCAGCCAATCAGAAAAGAGTAAAGGATGGAGAGAAGTTGGTTGTGAGACTTGGCCAAACACTTTTTGGGGGTTGCCAGGCAAATAGTTTAAGAATCACTGCTCTAGGGCTTTGCCATTAGTCCTCATGACAGTTGATTATATGACAATGTCATGACACTGTTATTGGTAATGATCATGACAGCTCTCAGCATTTTAGATGCTATAACAACTTATTTTATGTAACTAAGCTGTCAGCATAATAGCCTACATTATGTTACGACAATTTCTTACACTGATACAATCAAAGGACTCTGACGGTTGTAAATACTTTTAAGAGCATATGCCCTCAAGGGCATATCAGTAATACATCTTGCCAAGCAATTTCAGTATTTATGCCTTTAAACAAAAAGGTCTGAACTGTCGTGTCATAGCAGACAGAAAGTTAACAAGCAGTAATAGTCTTCAAATTTACAGTATCAGCTTTTTAAAAGTCACTCAACTCACTATCATGAAGATCGTCAGGAATTTCAGCGTCTCTATCCCTTTGTGTTTGTGTGTGTGTGTGTGTGTGTGTTTTCAGCCTTGAGAAGTCCAATGCATTGCCTGCCAAGGTCAGTAGTATGTGTTTGTGTTTGTGTGAAGGAGAAAGAGCCTGCCAGTCGTACTGGATGACCTTGCAGTTGACCCTCACAGAGGACAAGTGATCGGGGCTGAGAGACAGCCTGTGGAGCCACCAACAGAACAGACCAACCCCAGGGGTCAGTCTCCAGGTCAGGACACAGTGTACCCAGCATGTGATGGAGCAGGGTAGAGTCCTCCAGCCATGGAACATGAAAGCCTTGTGCCCCCCCCCCCCCCCCCCCCCCCCCCCCCCATGCCATCAATATGGAGTTTGGAGTGACTTGTGGTATGTTTAGGAGAAAGACAATTGCTTGGTACCAGTTTCTCTGTTCCAAAACTGTGGCAGCTCTACCACAAACCCAGAGCTTAAGAAACCAATAACAGCTGCCATGATCTGAATTCTGAAGGATGTCTGGGCTGACCTTTGAAACAGCTTTGATCTGCCGAGTTATAGCAGTTTCTCTTCCTCTTAAGAGCCTGTGAGTTTAGTCTTTCTTCTTCATATATCACGTTGTTCTTCTAGTCTATGCATTATATCAGAGAAGTTGCTGAGTTAACTCATAACTTCACACAGCAGGGTGTGCTCATCCAGACATTCATCACAATGTCCTACTTTCCAGCTCTCTTCCACTGTATATGGCATATAACATAACATAACTTCAGCAGTTTTTCTGCTGCCATATCAGAGAGCACCTCATGTCTTATTATGCATATTTAATGCACTCTTATAAGTATATATACTCTTTTGATCCCGTGAGGGAAATTTGGTCTCTGCATTTATCCCAATCCGTGAATTAGTGAAACACACACTGCACACAGTGCACACACAGTGAGGTGAACCACACACTAATCCCGGCGCAGTGAGCTGCCTGCATCAGCGGCGCTCAGGGAGCAGTGAGGGGTTAGGTGCCTTGCTCATGGGCACTTCAGCCGTGCCTACTGGTCGGGGTTCGAACCGGCAACCCTCCGGTAACAAGTCCGAAGCACTCTCTCACTCCTAAGCACTCTCTCTCTCTCTCTCCTCTCTCTCTCTCTCTCTCTCTCTCTCTCTCTCTCTCTCTCTCTCTCTCTCTCTCTCTCTCTCTCTCTCTCTCTCTCTCTCACTCACACACACACACACACACACACACTTCTTTCTCACTCTTTCACTCATTTTCATCCTTGCCGGTCCTTCAGTCAATTGGATAAACCTCCATTTTGTAGTCTTAATACACACCACCACCAGATGTCACTGTTCACTCACACTTCATAGGCCTACAACTCACAACAGTCAAAACGACAGTTTGATGATAAAACAGATTTTGCTAAGATGTTTATTGTGGAGGCTACTTGTTGGTTGCTAGAAAGCTGGTTGACCATATGACAGGTCTGACTGTATACTGTTAGTACACAGCGTATTAGTATATAGATTTCGTGCCTTGTGAACAGAACGCTTGTCAAGTGACATTCTGCGCCTAAAGGGATTCTTGTTGGTGTTTTTTTTTTTTAAGTAATATGTGATTATATAGTCAGTAATAATAAGAAATACTATAAACATAACAAAATTATATAACCACTTATTAAATCTCAATATTGAAAATGAATGAAAATACCCTATACACCCTATATACTGTATTTGCACTTTTCCATTGTTCAAAATCCTACTGACAAAAAACAAATCTATGAAAACCATTGAATTATATAATTAAAAAGTTGTGATTCTGATCTTTTAAATAAAATTAGAGATTGGCCAGGATGCCAAAGGCCAGGATTCATAGTATCCTGGATCTATGAAATAACCGATCTTTAAAAATAAAGATCTGCCCACCTCTATAGGAATTTAACAGGGGTGTGTATATTTACCCTGTATTTTTAAGGAACATCCACTGATTAATGCTCATCCACTGATTAATGGAGGTTAAGCATGTGATAAGGGGGCAAAGGCCATCTGGGTTGGTTGGCTCCACAGAAATATATGATTTCCATAAGTCATGGTCCGTTCATGCCACCTGGGAATATTAGGGACTGCCTCCGTGATTGCTTTGTTTTTCCCACTGCAAGTGTTCATGTGCTCTGCCGTCGGAATGTGTGAAAAACATTGTTCACTAATCTTAAATAAACAACTGTATTTCATTAAACATGGTTTAAGATGATTGTGAAAGAGTGACAAAATCAGCAAATTCCCAAGTACATATTACAATTGTTGGACATGAAAGGCCACATGGACTACAAATGATACAAGGTGAGGACAAAAGTGACAACAAGCCCCCAATTAGGCAACTCCGGTAGCAAAATGTTCCCCCAGTTTCCCATCTCTTATTCCCACATGAAGTGACGTGAATGATGATGTTTTCACTGGGAAAATGATCTTACCATGCGCATGAACGCACCGTAGACCATGGACCATGACTCCCTCTCGATTTCCGGGGCACGAGCTGGAGGACCGAGCACTGAGGAGAGGGGCCGTATGCAAATAGAGCTTTGAGATGAACCCATCGGGTCACGCTCGCTCCCTCGATGACGTCACGAGCGCACCACGAAGGAGCGCATCTCCTGAGCGAAAAGAGCATCCACGCGGAATGCTTCATAACGGACAAAACGATGGACAAGAGCGGAGAGGTAAGTGGCAGTAGGCGTGAAACGATATTTCTGGAAAATGGTATGATGTTGACAATTTAATTGCACTGTTACCTAGAGCCAAAAAGTCTTGCCTGGTTCAGGTTCATTGGCAATGCGTGTGTGGGACTTTGTGGGTCGCTGGGTGCGTGGTGATAATTTATGCCAGACAGACACATCGAAAGAATAAACTGTAAACATAATTTCTGTGTGGAGAAGGCGCGATGGCGACACTCCCATGCATGTCACGAATTCGACTCGAATTTTACACAACGCGCAAGACTTTCTGTTTTGGTTCCGGCATACAAGGCATCAAAGAAACGGTCACGCACGTGCCATGGAAAAGGCGGCTTTGTCTGCATGCCTCTCATGCGTGATTAAAATGGTATATGAGCCTGTGTGAGCGGGCTCGCAAGGGTGAGATGGCCAGCTGATAGGAGCACTGAGGCAAAAGAGGACGTTTCATCTCTTCTTGTTTCCGCCCGCCGCATGCGCATACACACACACACACACACACGACCATACATAGGAATACACATGTTTTACTTGTTGTACTGAAGAACACATCCAGCTTGACTGTCATTAAGGAGTGTGAGTGTGTATGTGGTGTCTGCCCTGACTATGTTTAATTAATGCCCCTCACTCACATATAACCTGACTCTGTCACATACAGCCAGGCAAACATCATGTATTAAAGTAGCACATCAACTGGAGCATGACAGTCATGCCATATCCTCTGTCCAGACAGACAGACCAAAAGAAAGACAATTAGACAGACAGACAGACACAGATAGACACATACCCATCAAGGGTGGGAGCAAGCATGCTAATTAAAATACACATACACAGACATGGTAGTGAATCACATTTCTGCTTGTTTATTGCAGGACTGAAGATATTGTGGTGACCTCTCCAGTGTGTGTTTGAGCGTGTGTTGGTAACTATGTCTGCATGACTGATCGTTGTGTGTGTGTGTGTGTGTGAGAGAGAGAGAGATGGCTGAACAGGCACTCTCTTGTCCATGGTGTCCCCTGGACTTTGAGAGTGTGCGTTCCCTGTGTGCGCACCTGCAGAGTGTGCATCCCCAGGAATGGATGTGTGCCCTCTCCCTGCTCACCCGGGCCCTGAGGCCAGGTGTTACAGACAGCTGTGCCCAGATTGAGCTCCCCTTCCTGGGCTTCTGCAGGCCAATGCTCCCTTACCAGTCCGGGGCCCTGGAGCCTCCCGTCATTGCTCAGCCACGTCTCTCTCCGGGAGACATCTCTCCTCTCCTCTCCCTCCCTCATCTGTCCATCTTTGCTTCCTCTCCTCGCTTCTCCTCTCGCTCTCATCTCTCTCTCCACCCCTCCTCTCGTCTCCTCTCCCTCCGTTCATCCTCCACTCTCGGGCCTTTGTCTTCCCTCTCTCTCCCCTCGTCCTCCTCCTCCCGCTGTCAGACAGTGGCAGTCTGGAGCTCCATGGGGAGAGAGGGGGCCTCGGGTCGTATGAAAGCCCAGCGGGGGCAGCCTGGCTGGGGCCTGGCCTGGCTGGAGGCCCTGATGATGGGAGAGCTGGAGAGAAAGAGTGCAGAGGTGCGTGTTGCAAAGAAAGAGAAGGAGAAGTTGCGGCGAGCGAAGGAAGAGCTGGAGGAGAGGAATTCACAGCTCAAGCGACAGCTCTCCATCGCTGCGGAGATGATGACCGATCTTCGACGAGAAGTGATTGAGAAACAGAGGGAGCTGACCTCGAAGGAACGGTCAGTGCAGTGCCCAGCTATATTTGTTTGTGTGTGTAAACATGTATGTTTGTGAAGTAGGATTACTAATATGAGGTGTTTGTATTATTTCCTGAGCATCACAGTTGGTAATGTGTATGTGTGTGTGTGTGTTACATTACATTTAGCAGACACCAAAGTGACTTACATATGTTAGCTATATTACAAGGGATCACATTGTCCCCGGAGCAACTTGGGGTTAAGTGCCTTGCTCAAGGGCACAACGATAAAGACCAGGAATTGAACCGACAACTTTCAGGCTACTGCACACTAGCCCAGCTCCTTAACCACTACACTACCACCGCCCGTGTGTGTGTGACAGAAGATGATTGGGGTTTATGATGCTTCTAATATCAGTGTGATTTCCTACTGTTTTATAGTATTACGTCATGTATTTTGTGGGTTTATGGGATTTGGAGTTTGTTTAAAGCATTTATCACTGCACTGGTGTAGTTTAAAAGAGGTCAAACGTGTTTTTTGACCTTTTTTGTTTACTATAATTATCTAGAAATGTTTACCAGACAGGTCATGTGGTGCTATTGACTGTCTAAAGTGATTATCTGTCTTGTTCACTAATAAGGTTTCCAAGGCACAGTCTGTAATAGATTTTAAGATGCTGATTGTACAGTAGTTCCAGGGTAACTGCCCTGCCAGGTTTATGGGCAGGATTCGTAAATCCTGGTTTCTACTACTAATCTACTAATCTACTACATGTAATTTAGCATCTTAAGCTTTGTATATACCTGACGTCTCACAGGACTAAAGGATTCTTGCATACAGCACAGGCTGCATTGTGACTGCTGTTGCTCTAGGCAACACTTCCTTATTTGGCAGCATGGAGGGTGCTATTCAGAGGTCACAGGCAGCCCACATGGTGCCTGATGAGAAATGGAGTCTGACAGGATCGCTGAGAGTCTCTGGGTAGTCATACTCCCTTTGTCTCTATCTCTCCCTCCCTCTCATTCTTCCTCTTCTCTTTCACTTCCTATGTCTCTCTTTCCCTTTCTCTTTCTCTTTCTCATGCTCTCTATGTCTAATGCAAATTACAGTATGTTGTGTTGATACAACACACATTTTCTTAAATCCAGATGGTCAAGGTAGGAGGAATACATCCAAGACAAAAAAGGACTATTAAAATGAGGCATTACACAAAAAATGAGGCCAATTCTACGTCTAACACCACATACCCCCCCCCCCCCCCCCCCACACACACACAATTATTTCTCATAGTGCAATTTAATCTAATTTGTCTTCAAGTGTGTGAAGTGACCAACATCTGGTTAATTTGTGTCACATGCTGAAAGGTACTGTGTGTGTGTGTGTGTGAGTGTGTGTGTGTTTATGTTGTGTGTATATTTTATGTTGCAGACAGGTGTGTGAGCTGAGTGTGTTCCTGAGAGACACGGCACTGAAGGAGGCCGACGCCAAGCTGCGCCTGCAGGAGTTTATCGAGGAGCTGCTGGAGAGGGCCGAGACCGCCGAGACCCTCCTGCTGGACCAACACACACAAGCGCAATCACGTTACGCTCGCGCACGCTCACGCTCACACTCCCAGTCTCACTACACTCCTGTCCTCACCCACCAAACGTACTTGCGCTATGCACACACCCCACACTGCAGGAGCTCTGGGGCCGGGATGAATGGGAGCTACCAGGTAAGTCCATGTTTTATTGGGCCCTAATTGTAGGCCCTCACTCATCCACATGGATACACACACACTATCTCTCTCTCTCTCTCTCTCTCTCTCTCTCTCTCTCTCTCTCTCTCTCTCTCTCTCTCTCTCAAATTCAAATTCAAATTCAAAAGGAGCTTTATTAGCATGACCATAATGTTGTACAGCCAAAGCATTTGGGTCAAATGCATGAAATGGGGAGGGAAAGAGGGAGTAACACACAAATAAAACAGAATAATGATAATTGTAGAATTATGAACTATGAACTATGGAAATGGGGAAGAGTGTGTGTGTGTGTGTGTCTGCATGTTCGTGTGGGCATGTGTCCATGTGGCTGTGTGTGTGTGTGTGTGTGTGTGTGTGTGTGTGTGTGTGTGTGTGTGTGTGTGTGTCTGTATCTGTGTCTGTGTCTGTGTTTCTTTGTGTATGTAATGTATGTTCATATTTAGGTAACGCAAATTTCACCTCTCTCTCTCTCTCTCTCACTCACACACACACACACACACACACACACACAGTAAAAAGGGCATAGATCCTATTATCATTGTTTACATAGCTGCTCTTACAGTATGTTGAGTTGGAGAGGGGCTCTTACTGAAGTCTTGCCAAAAAATAATCAACCAGCAGTCGCATGGCACAACACTAATCCACATAATGTTAACACTACTTCATGAGGCTAACCATGAGAGAGCTCAGCCATCAGGGGAACAGTCTTAACGTGTCTGTCTGAATAGCTGCTGTCTGTGTAGTCAACATTGTGCCTGTGTGAATCTCTCTCTCCACACGTGTATGTGTGCAGAAGGATGTTGTCCACTCTTTGTTGTATTCTACTGGCTTTTTACATCTGTCAGTGAGCTGATGGTGCTGCATGATTTGGTCTCTGATGTGTAGACGTGTGAGAGGTGGGGGTCATATCGCAAACATAGATTTTTCCATTTTGTTAAACACATTACAGCCAGTAGGGAGGCTATGCCAGACGCGTAACTGAAGCACTCTGTTTGCAAAGCATTTGCTGCAACAATTTGCTTCCACTATAATCAATGGAACTGGCTACACCAGATGTGATGGCAGCACATACGCTCAAACAAATTAGACCACTCTTCTAAAACTATTATTACACTCCGCCAACCAAGCTCTTCACTTGCATACCATATAGCCCAAGCCTTAAAAAGCTTTTCTTTCTTTCTTTCTTTCTTTCTTTCTTTTTCTTTCTTTCTTTCTTTCTTTTTTTCTTTTGTTTTTTCTTTCTTTCTTAATCTCTCTCTCTCTCTCTGCTTCTTATAGAGGAGTCAGAGTGTCTCTGTTGTGTCGGGACACACGTATCAGCAACATGTGTCTCCTGATAAGAGGTAAACCCTGTGTGTGTGTGTGTGTGTGTGTGTGTGTGTGTGTGTGTATGTGTGTGTGTGTGTGTGTGTGTGTGTGTGTGTGTGTGTGAGAGAGAGAGTGAGAGAGAGAGAGAATGTTCATGTGTAGCAGTGTAACAATGTAACAGTATAGTGTGCCTATATAGAGTGTACTAACAGGTCTAGTTTATATGTACCTGAGGTGGCCGCGGGGGGTGAAGCGGACCCTATCACTGGGCTCATGTATGTGCGAGCGAGGGTGTGTGTGTGGGAGGAGATGGTGTCTGTGCGAGAGAGGGTGTGTGTGTGGGAGGAGATGGTGTCTGTGCGAGAGAGGGTGTGTGTGTGGGAGGAGATGGTGTCTGTGCGAGAGAGGGTGTGTGTGTGGGAGGAGATGGTGTCTGTGCGAGCGAGGGTGTGTGTGTGGGAGGAGATGGTGTCTGTGCGAGAGAGGGTGTGTGTGTGGGAGGAGATGGTGTCTGTGCGAGAGAGGGTGTGTGTGTGTGAGCTCCGACGAGGGAGACGACTCATGGTCAGCTGACACCTCAGAGCTGAGTTTGTGGCCACACACACCGAGCAGAGGTAATTCACACACACACACACACACACACAGACACACACACACACACACACAGATATTGAATATATATATGTCTTTCAGGCATCATTGATATTACGTAGTGAGACTCCGTCCCATTTCTCTGGTCTGTCCTTCGGCTCCTCTAGTCTTCGCTCACGTTTTCTTTTCTCTTCCCTTTGTCTCCGGGCTCCTCTGATTTCCTCCAGATGTCTCTCAGGCTGTCTGTCCCTTCTGCAGTAAGCCGAGCCGCTCTCTGGAGTGTGTGTGTATAGCGCTGAGGTGTGTGTTTGCGTACCTGGACGT
>NC_055974.1:1282500-1292500 GCF_018492685.1 Alosa sapidissima | reverse complement strand
TACTTATACTTATACTAAGGTCTGTGGATTATGAATATCCAATAAACACATTTCTTTTATTTTGTCAAACTCATTTTGTGGTGGCACGCCCCATTTTTGTATGAGGCAATAGCAAGGCAACTGCTCTTGCCTGCACATGGCCCACATGCTTGAGCCCAGATGAGAAAAAAGAAACCCCCAGACACACACACACACACACACACACACACACACACACACACACACACGCAACCTCAACCATCTAATTTAGTTTCTGCTTGCACACCATGACACGCAGTTTTAAATTGACATCCAATCAGAGATCCATATATGTAATTGCACGTGGTTCTCGGGGCTATTTGTGTTTTTATTAGGAAGCAGCAACCGGGACTTTGGGCTCTCTACCTCTAGAGTGTGTAGCTCATGTCTGCATCAGTTATGAATTATGGAGCTCATACCTGCTCTACTCTACCTGGACTGATGTTGTTGATGCTGCAGACTAGAAGTATTCCACTAATTCCAGCTAGTTCTTAAGATGCTTTTTAACCCCCCCTCCCCACCTCTGGTAACCCTATATGACCCTATATATGCGGCCTACATTTACACTGGCACTGATGGAGGGGGTTTCTCATGGAACATTGTGATACCATGATCAAATGAATTTTCAAGTGCTTTATCGGTATGCATACCGCGCATCGCTATGTGGCTCAGCTGCCTTGTGATAATTTTGGCGTATGTGTGTGTATTCTGGTTTGCGGGCGTGTGTGTGTGTGTGCGCGTCTGCAGTGAAGAGTTGTGTGTCCCTCAGGAGTCTGCAGCTGCATGGTGTGTGTGAGGTGAGTGTGTCTGTGGCGCAGCAACTGTGCAGGGAGGGGCTGCGTTGCCTGGAGACCCTGGAGTTCCACTCGACCCCCGTCAGTCCAGACGCGCTGCTGCACTTTCACAGTGAGTTAAAGCAAACACACACACACACACACACACACACACACATACACACACACACACACACACACACAAACACACACACACACACACACATACAGAAAACACAGCAAACACAGACACATTAACAAGCACAGACAGTTCACCCAACTTGACTGCTTGACTATTACTGCTCAATCATTATCTCGATCTTTACAGTGTGTGTGTGTGTGTGTGTGTGTGTGTGTGTGTGTGTGTGTGTGTGTGTGTGTGTGTGTGTGTGTGTGTGTGTGTGTGCGTGCGTGCGTGTATACATACATACGTGGGTGCGTACGCCTGTGTGTGTGTGTGTGTGTGTGGACACATGTGTGTGTATGTTTGTGCAGGCATGTGTGGCCAGCTGAGACGTGTGTTAGTTCAGGTGAGCATCAGTGACTACTTCCAGGACCCTGACAGAGAGGAGGCCCACAGACACTTTAACCAGACAGTCAACAAAATGCAGGTGTGTGTATGTGTATCAGTGTGTGTTTGTGTGTCCATGTGTCTGTGTGGGTGTTGGGGATTGTTGGAAGGAAAGAGAGAGAGAATACTGTCCAAGAAAGGATATATTATGTGTCTGACATTATGAGTCTATCTTGGGCAATTAAATAACGTGTGCGTGTGTGTGTGTGTGTGTGTGTGTGTGTGTGTGTGTGTGTGTATGTGTGTGTGTGTATGTATGTGTGTGTGTGTGTGTGTGTGTGTGTATGTGTATGTGTATGTGTGTGTGTGTGTGTGTGTGTGTGTGTGTATGTGTGTGTGTGTGTGTGTGTGTGTGTGTGTGTGTGTGTGTGTGTATTTTCATACAGGCACTCCAGAGTTCTATCCTCTCAGGAATCCTTCACCTCAGGCTGGACAGGGGCTCATCCATGGAGGGCCAATGAGGTTCAGCTCAACACTGTGCCACAGACCAACAGAACATATCAAACCCAACAATGTCTGTTGACTCATCACTACTCACTGTGATAAGCAATCTACCTTGTGTTAAAGATGTCAAAGAAGTCATCAAACTCATCACTAATAACTGCAATGAACAATATATAGCCTAATGCACACAGAGGAGGTTGAAGTCTGAAGTCTGGTTGAAGTCGATACTCATTGATAATCACTGTGATAAACAATCTTCTTTGAATTATCGATTTAGCATAAGCCATCAGATTCACCACTAATTACTGTGATATAGAATATATATTTTAATGTCCGTATGCAGATGCAACAGAAGTCAATCAGAGTGATCAATAATCACTGCGACAAACAATCTAATTTTGTACTACAGATGTCATCACACTCATCACTAATTGCGGTGATAAACAATCTATAGCATAATGTTTACCAGTTGCAACAGAAGTCGTTCAGACTGTTGTGGACTATCTGTTTTGTTGGTGAGTGATGGCTAACCCACCGCCGATGGTATGTTCCAGAGTGGGTAGCATTGCAAACAACAAGCATCAATAGCTCCAGATGCCATACTAACATCTCCAGAGCAGAGCTGGGACGTGAGTGATTAACTTGAGAAGCACTTTAGGCTTTTAGTCACCTCAAACACTGTCTGTTATTACAAAACTCACTGCGTTAGTCTTTTTAAAGGCACACTGAAAAAAAAGACTAAACCTGTCATCAACCTCCCTCTCATTTATGGACTCCTGTAGTATAGTTTTACTGATACTCCCTTCCAAAGTTCTTTGTCCCCTTTAAAACTGTTACAACCTGTTTTTCTGCCAAATACTAGTGTTCCGCACTAAAGTACAACACATCTATTTAAAGTCATACAAGGCCAATGCAACTCAGTAGAGCAGCTCTGTTCTGTCAGCTAAATGTCAGCGTCTGTACTGTGTGTTGAGATATCTCCACTGTGCAATACTACAGCGCTGCTCTTTGATGTGGCAATACTAGAGCTGTGTGTAATCAACTGCACTACTCATGGTTTGAGCGGAGTAGAGCAGCTGTGTACTACATTACTTCAGGCTAGCTTTGCACATAGGACTCTAGTTTCTGTGTTCTGAGGCAGAAAAGGCGTACTTGAGTCAACACAAGCTCACCTTTAATCAACATTTCAGCTGTACTGTTGTGGTCTATGGGGCAGCTGTTCACTAAACTACACTTGGACATCAAGACAGTGGTTGAGGGGTGGTAGTCATCAGCTAGATGTGAGTCCACCTTGTAATAATATGTACAAATTGTGGGAGGATGCCATTTATTGGAAGCCTGTTCAGAAACAAGTCTGTTTCAGAGTTGACTTGAATATGTGCAGGTCAGGCAGCCACATAGCTGCACATGGCTGCATACCATGCACAGTCTGTAAGTGTGGAAGATGCATCACTGTAAGTGGGGCATGTGTACTTTGCACACTAAATTAGCTGTAATCTGAGCGGGCGCCACTGGCTGCCAGTTACAGTTCCGGATATCACAACCCCACCACCAGACTAGTCACCCACCTACCCATCCATCCAGCCCCCCCGTCGCCCCCAAGGCCTCAGCCACATACCTCTGGACCAGCCCCCACCACTAGCCTTAAGGGCAACCCAAATTCATAACGAGATCAAACGAAAGTTTGGAATGACAGTCTGTCAATCCTTCAATTTAGGGGGCTGAGAGTACAAATATGGAACTGTGACCGAATCACACTTGCGCTGACTTCTGTGAGGTTGGTGCTACATTCAGGAATGTGAAAGGGAAAGGGATATGCAGCAGCTTTTTGGCGTTTTTGGCATGCTGAGGGCAGAACAGCTGGGCTTTGTCATATCTAAGAGGGCATAGTTCTTGCGAAGCACTGCAGATGGTGCTGTTACTCTCAAACTCAATAAACAATAGGCTTAAATGAACAGCTGCTCATGGCCAACAACTCTCTCTGTCTCTCTCTCTCTCCCATTCTATCTTTTTCTCTGTCTTGTGTTTGTCACTGACTTTGACACTGACACTGGCTGTTTTTGCACACTCTCTCAGAGACACATTCTACACAAAACCTATCAATCCATCACAAGTATATTTGCCCTCTTCCCACACTCTCTCTCACACACACAAACGCACTTATAATGGGATAGGGCAGTGGACTTATGAAGGGAATATGATACAGTATCCCTCTCATTCAAGTATATGACGTCATGCTTCTCCACCAAATAATATGAAATCCTCACAAACACACATTCAAACACATGCACACACACATTCACACATACCAGCTGCTACCCTCAGGAAACACTACAAATAACTCATATCAATGATCATACCTCAGACTTTGATCATAATGTTTTAACATCCTGGTTCCTAGTCTATCTGTTAACTGCACATACACGTGACACGTACCTCACTCCTCTCCTGACAAGTCATTTCTCATCTCACCTCTTGTACATTTTTTACTTCACCTTAGAGGTCTGTCAGTTTCAGTACTTTAAGTGTTTTATGACTTTGTTCTCCTGTTTCTGCCTCCAAGCTCTTTTGAAAATTGGTGTGGAGGACCCATGAAATAATAAATAGTAGTCTAGTAACCTTGGTTGCTTGTGTAGGCTCTTTCTTTCAGTTTCGTTTGTCTCATTTAATGTAGCGACAGACCACTCAGTCTGTCCTTGCACTGAATTTGGATGAATATATATGGGGGGAATAGTGAAACTGATGGACAAACAATGAATTAGGCTATGTGTATTTTTAAGGCGCTTGCCCACGCACATATACTAATGCGTGAGGTGCTGAAGTGAACTTTGGTTTAACTTGGCAAAGAACCTGTCCTGCACGTGGCGCATATTGTAGTCTAGGCAACAGAAAAGCCTGAGTGCTTTCATCATGTTCTAGGAAGAGTTACCCTTTAGGTAAGGGAAAAAATCTAAGCTGCCTCACAAACACTCCCTCTCATACACACACACACACATACTGACACATACGCACACACACGCTCAGGACTAGACAGAGGCTGGCGCCGACACCGACAGCACGAACACTGATATCCGTCACCCATTTCATTTGTGGTCAGATCTAGGAATACCTGTCCCCCACAGCCCCTCCTCTCCTTCGGTCTCTCTCGTAGCTTGCTCACTCACACACACCAAACACACACACACTTGCAAAGAGAGAGAGAGCGCAGCAGGGTCGGCTTACAGTTCTCAAGTACTGCGTGACAGCGGACCCAGAGCGCGAGAATGGAGTTTTGGCTGAAGCTCGCGCTCTGTTGCACTGCCGGTCTCGTAGGAGGTGTTGATTTTGACAATAGGTAAGTGTTATGTATTTGTTCTTCTTTCGATATATGTTGATTGCGCGACTGTTGGGCAGGTTTCTTAAATAAAAGTGCAACAGCACGAATAGTAAACTCTTTGAAGACTAAGCGCCGACGTATAGCTACCCCTCTGTTCAGTGGGTAAGATCACTTACACAAAGTTAAAAAGAAAAAAAGCAAGCCGCCTGTGAATAAAATGTAAGCGGATTAAAATCTGTGTGAGAGTCTGTGTGGGTGCGTTCTTGCTGTGGTGCATAGCCTACGTCCGTTTGTGTGTGTGCATGTTCTCATGTCTGTGTCAGAGTGTGTGTATGGTGTGTGTGTGTGTGTGTGTGTCTGTGGTTGTGTTAGGGGGTTGGAGATGCATTTTTTGTAAGTGAGGCAGAACGGGCATGCGGGACCGCGCTCAGTGCAGCTCCGGTAATTCAAGTCCGAACACGAGTGGCAACGGACGAAATATGCGCTGCGCGTGGAATCATCGAGCCTCTGGCGACTTAAAAGTGAGCGCGTGACTGTGCGAACATGATGGTGTGAATATTTTACCATAGAAACACCACAGGACCACACACGCAGACCTTTGCTAAAGCACGTTTCACAAATTGGTGCCTGTGTGGTTTGTGACTTCCAGACAAGTGGGTCATAGTGTGGTGATGCCAAACACAGGCAACCAACCAATAAGCAAAACATTCATACTGTGCATGTGATGACGTGAAACTCCTCGGCTTTTCAGAATGGGATGTTATGGCGCCAGTCTTTATTTTTGGAGCTGTATTCATATAGGTGTAAACATTATTTACTGGTTGGCTGCCTTCAAGAAGCTTTGATCTGCCAATTGGTCCACCTGTTTGTACCTTTGTCTGTGGGTTGTTAACACAGAACTGGCCTTTGACAGGTTACCGAGGCCACTGGAGCTGACCAATGGGCTATGCTGGTTTGGCTCCAAAGTGGACTGCTGCTGGGGTTGGAGACGAGTCAACTGGGGAGAATGCCAACGTAACAAACAACACGCACACACACACACACACAAACACAAGTACATGAAACATAAACACACTTGCATTCACATATTTATGAGAGAGACACACAAGTGTGCTCATATGATTACATATGCACAGACTGATACAGTAAGCTCACACACACACATACTGTACACAGAGAGAGAACATGCTGACTGCCTCTTTGTCTCCACAGCTGTATGTGAGTCAGGCTGTAAATACGGTAAATGTGTCGGGCCAGACAAGTGCGAATGTCAACCAGGATACACTGGCAAAACCTGCAACCAAGGTACACACACACACACACACACACACACACACACATGCCTAGCCCATTCTTGCAAAACCTTCAACAAATGTACACAATCCACACACCTCCATATACTGTATGTAGTTACACATATTATGCATGCATATTCATAGACTAATTACCATTGACTGCAGCAAAGAACAGACATTCAAATGTGACATAAAATGTGTCCATTCATAACACAAATAGTAGCCACACATTCACCCTGTCTCTTATTTAAAGCCTGCATGCATCCAAACATATATAAATAGTTCCTGTGTCCATAAGCAGTTTGTCGGCATTTATTTGCTGAGGACACTGACCCTCTTCTTATAAACAATGGAAATAGAGAGAAAGGAAAGAAGGAGGGAGAGAGAGAGAGAGAGTAATGGAGAGAGAGAGAGTAATGGAGGGAGAGAGAGAGAGAGTAATGGAGGGAGGCACGTGAAAACATTCCATTCATACTTCTGTAAGTGTGTGTGTTTATATTAACATACGCATACACATACACTGACACACTTACATGCACACACACACACACACATACACGCACACACACTGAGAGGAAAGGGATTGACCTCTGTTGGGCTCAGTGGGAACACAGGCCGTATTTAACCTGTGACACTGTTAGCCATAGATGACATGTTAACCCCCACCCCCACCCCCACCCTCTCTTTTCCTCTTTCACACATTCTACCCTTTTTTCGTCCTCTGCCCCCTCTTTCTTTCTTTCTTCCTCCTAGTTGTCTCCCTCATATTTTCCTCACCCCTGTATTTTTCTCTCTCTCCCTCTCTCCCTCCGCCCCTCTTTCCTGTTCTCTCTCCCCCTCTCTTTATCTTCCCATGTCTCTCGTCTCCTCTTTCTCTCCCCCCTCGCTCTTGCCCCTCCCTCACTTTGCTCTTCTCCACTCTCGCTGTATCCCTCTCTCTCTGGTCCTCTCTCTGTGTGTCTCTGTCTTTCACCCCTGTCTCTCTATCTCTTTTTCTCCCTCTCGTTCCCTCTCTATCAGTCTCTCAGTGAGATAAGTGAGGTACGGGCATATGTTTTTTTTAAAGGGTTTCTGCTCTTCTTTTTGTTGTTACATCTGGTTGTAAGGCTTGTAGTCAAGAGTGCAAATGTTGTGTGTTGAAAGTGTATTGATGTGGAAGTGTCAACGACTCATTTCATAAAGGACTGTTAAGACTCAAAATCTCTGTCTCTCCCTTTCTCTCTCCCTCTCTCTCTCTCTCTCTCTCTCTCTCTCTCTCTCTCTCTGTAGATGTGAATGAGTGTGGATTGAAGCCAAGGCCCTGTAAGCACAGATGTGTGAACACTCTTGGCAGCTACAAATGCTACTGCCTCAATGGATACATGATGATGGCTGACAACACTTGCCGAAGTGTGTGTGTGTGTGTGTGTGTGTGTGTGTGTGTGTTTGTGTGATTTCATTTTTCATAAGAACAGCCATAGTTTCCACAGGGAGCACTAAACTTCACCCCCCCTCTCTCTCAGGTCGTACGTGTGCTCTGGCTAACTGTCAGTATGGCTGTGAGATGAAAAAAGGAGAGGTCAGGTGTCTGTGTCCATCGCCAGGGTTACGGCTTGGACCTGACCAAAAGACTTGTGTAGGCATGTGCTTTTCACACCCACACACCCACCCACACACACACACACACACACACACATACACACACACATACACACACACACACACACACACACACACACACATTCTGGCATTAGTATACATACACCCACATTAACAAAGGTATGTGTTTTGTCATTTATCTGCCTACACTCCCAGTCAGGGCCATGCATTCTGTAAGCAAGCAGTAGCACAGAGAAACAGACACACAGTTAACCAAATGAACACACACTGCCTTACACAAGTGCTGAGCTGCAGAGCTACATTCCTGTCTCAGCATCTCAGTAGCTTCTCCATGCTCCATGTCCTTGTCTGTGTTCAGCATTACACTTTGCACCATGACAACCCAACAATCCATGGTCTAGAGATAAGATCCAGTCAGACATTGAACACACAACGGACATTTATGTAATTTACTTTCAAACAGATATTTGCTTTAGAAATACAGATGGATTATTTAACAAAATATTGATGTGATGTTTCAGCCTTCCTGTTTAGTGTTATATGGAGACGGAAGCCACTGATACAATTATTCCAATCTATACTGCAAAATTCCATAGACATACAGCCAAGCTAGTTATAAGCTAGTACATTGCACAGCATAATATTTTGTAAATATTTTTATATTATTATCAGAATGTGTTTTGATTTAATGGGTATAATTTTGGGTGCATAATATTTGCTTATATATAATATTTGGCTATATAATATTAGTGGTGAAATATGCTACATCGCAACTTTTGTTGATTATACAAATTGTGTGTTGCAGACGTTGATGAGTGTGTGACTGGCCTGGCAACGTGTCCACGGTCCAGGCGGTGTGTTAACACATTCGGGAGCTACCTGTGCACCTGTCACCCCGGGTTCCAGCTTCGCTATGCCAACGGCCGATACCAGTGTATCAGTAAGCAGACATGGAGCTAGAGTTTTTAACGGAACATATGCCAGGTTTTGGGGAAATAAGTTTATTTGCCATTTAGTAAGATAAGAGGATACATAAAATGGGTCATTGGCCTTCTGTTAAGGTGTGTGTGTGTGTGTGTCTCTCTGTTTGTGTGTGTGTGTGTGTGTGTGTGTGTGTGTGTGTGGTGTGTGTTTTCACAGGTGACCGATCCCTCTGCTTTGACACCCCAGGAACTAGGAAGTGCAAATGCAAAGAAAGTGCTCATGGGAAAGGCCTCTTCTGCAGACGTAATTAATCCCCTGTTCTCCCACGTCATACATCACATGAGAGGTTTCCTTCACAAGCACATTTGTAATGGCAAAATCTGGTCTGGAAGCCATCTGTTTGGATTGAGTATAATAGAGGCATTGCTTTTCCAGAAAAACCCAGCAAAAACAATATGGAGTAGATGATGCTGCAGTTGGTTTGTATTAGAAGTTGTGAGAGTAAATTCTTTGAAATCTGAGCACAAGGTGGTAGTGAATGAGTGTTGTGGGAAAGGATGTTGTCCCGTCTGCCTGCTGGATTAAGTAGGCTGTTTTACCAGTAAGGGCTGCTGAGTTTGGCAAGATAAGTGGTCATTATGAGCTTTCACACCATAAGCTTTTCACTTTGAGGCATTACACTGTGAGCATAACATTATTTAGTTTGTGGCCATTAGTGATGCCTCTCATCCAAAATGTGTCATTGAGAGATTCCAGATCTCTCGGAACATTTTAAAAATGGTAAAGTCAGTTTGAATTACTTTTGTATAGTATGTATAATATGGCTTAGTTATTGTATCAACTGCTTGTGTGTGTGTGTGTGTGTGTGTGTGTGTGTGTGTGTGTGTGTGTGTGTGTGTGTGTGTGTGTGTTTTGTGAGACACTGTTCACAGTAAAGTATGTATTATGCTATATACTGATGGTTGTTGTTGGTTGCAGCATTACTTAAGGTCACCATACAGCCACCTAGACCAGACAAAATGACCATTGTCCCGCCAATACCCGACATCGCCACACCAAC
>NC_055974.1:1230000-1277500 GCF_018492685.1 Alosa sapidissima | reverse complement strand
CAGATTACCAGAAATCCGAATGATCCCATAATGATTTAATTCTGTCATTTGCTCAATGTTGGTGAACAAAGTGAGCACAGAAGGGAAGGAATTAAAATTGTTATATACATTTTGCACATACTTTATTAGTATAGTATTATTAGTACTTATGCCATTAGTACTAATGCTACCAATACTGCCAGTAGTAATAATACTACTAATACCTAATACATGATTTATGTACAAAATGTATATAAAATAATTTAGCTATGTTAGTAAGTCTTCTGGGATTCCAAGAGCACTGAAACTCTGGTTGTGGTGGGGAGGGGCTTGACTTTGGGACACACTCCACACCACATGAGCTCAGTCTTGCATTTTGCAGCTCATGGAGCAGAGGAGGCTTGGGAGCCATTTCTCAGCCGTCCCCCAGGGCTTTGTGCTGGTGCCATTGGCCTTTCAGGTGCAGTAAAGCAGAGCGGGCCTTAAGCCCCTGCACCACTGGGGAATCTCTCAGGGCCAGAGTTGAGAGTTGGAGAGCAGCCCGTGGCCCCTCATACCACATGCCCACCACTCCTGATCCTCCTCAGCACTAATCCCCAAGATGACCCTCCCTCTTTCTCTCTCTCTCTCTCTCTCTCTCTGTCTCTCTCTCTCTCTCTATCTCGGCCTGTCTCTGTTTGCTGTGGGGCTGCCTGCTTTGTTTGCCCTGTGTGTTGTTGCAGGACATTAGAGTGTGTTCATGGAGTGTGTTTATGAGCACACACATCTTTGTATACGTATCTGTATGTGTGTGTGTTTGAGTGTGTGTGTGTGTGCGTGTGAGTGTGAATCTGTTTTTGTGTATGCACCGGTGTGTATCTCTGTGTGTGTGTGTGTGTGTGTGTGTGTGTGTGTGTGTGTGTGTGTGTGTGTGTGTGTGTGTATATCTGTGTGTGTGTGTATCTGTGTGTGTGTGTATCTGTGTGTTTGTGTGTGTGTGTGTGTGTGTGTGTGTGTGTGTGTGTGTGTGTGTGTGTGTGTGTGTGTGTTTTGTGGGTGGGAGCTCTGCAAAGGTCACACACCTGTGCTCTGTCCGTCCCTCCCCCTCCTGACCCCTCAGGCACCCCTGTCACTCTCAGACCTGTCTGTCTCCGTCTCTCTTTCCCATGTTATTGTCCCCATCTTGGGCTTGCCCCTCCGCTCTCTGCTTTAGCACCTCTCAGCACCCCGTCACTCACCTCCCCTCATCCGGCCGTTAGGAACGCTCCCATCGGCGCTTCACAAGACACACGAAAACCCGTCCTCAACACCTCAAGTGCTCAGAATAGTTTTATAGTTTTACAGCTTAATTACCATGGGTGCCAATAGAAAGGTGTCCACTCAGACAATCCCAATCCCAAGATAAACATTGACACACATCCCCATTTCTAAAAGCATCCCAACTTTTTTTGGAAATGGTATTGTAAACAACAATTCTACTCATCAACAGAATCTGTGATTGGTGTGTGGGCCACAAAACACACACACACACACACACACACACACACACACACACGAACACACACACACATTATCACACTTTACCAGCTTTGTAGAAATCTGATCCACTGTCAGTAATACTCGTTCACCCACCATACATAAGTACGCTGTTTCCACTTTGTCACATGAAATATTTTTTCTGTGCTTTGTTTCATATTCACTCAATCACTGTGTCGTCATCTTTCATATTCAGTTTAAAGTTCTTATGGCATATGACACCTACTCACACCTACTCTTCCTCTCCATAGATGCGTATATGGTCAATAAAGACTTTGGTGTCACTGTCGCTAGTGGTGGCCTTTGAATCACAATGTGAACTGGCTGACCCTGTGTGTCTTCTCAGCATGTTTAAGTGAGTTTAGCAACGTTAGTTTATTCTGAAACTGGTCATCAATAACCACCCAGCATGTTTACAGAGGCCTGGGGCCAGAGGCCTGACCTGTAGATACCTTAAGTGTCAGGAAGCAGGGAGCAGCAATTTTGACCCTAACATAAACTTGATGTATGGCGAAAAATAAGATAACAACTGAAATATATTCTATAGGCCTATAATAATATAGAAACTTAAGCCCGCTGCTGTGAGTGTGTGTTGCTTTGGATATAGGCTAAGCATCTGCTAAATATAAGTCAACTTTAACTATAACTCTGAAATAACCCACCAATATAAAATCAGTGTCAGAGAACTGAGAACATCTCTATAGAATTTTAACTCTTTAACAAAAAATCTCAGTAAAAAATCTTCATGTTGAAATCCTCTATCCAGAATATCTAGTGAATGACTTTTATACAGTAATTCTTGGTATTGTTCTGCTGCTTACTGTGCAAAAAGCAAATCAATTGCCTATAATAAAACTGTCATTTGAGGCATTTGATAGAATAAGCTTTAGACAACACAATGAATTTGGTGCTTTTGGAGGTACGTGGAGGTAACTAGTTTTGGTATTGGCTTTAAATTCATTTGACCTAATATGATCTGTGAAGGATATGTAAAAATGCTGTTCTCACCAGCTATCCAGAACATGAACTTTGTAGTTCTGGGTTTCAGGTTGGAGCATCCTTCAAATGAAGCAATAAGCCTCAAGAGGCTGCAGGAATAGCTGAAACAATTAAGGGCCGTTGTCAGGTAGGCCTATGGTGCCAAGCAGAGAACCTACAGTATGTGAACCTTTATGGCCTCACAGGACTTTAATGATTACTACATATACCTGGCAAGGTTTCATAAAATAAAGACACGACAACGGAAATATAATAATTTATTCATTAATAATAATTTTTATGTCAAGAAATACAGCTCTTTTATTGGAATGATTGCCAAGCAACACACATTGCATTTATGTAGCGCTTTTCAAGACCCCCAAAGTGCTTCACATTGGGAACTAACCATCTTACTAACCATCACCAAAGTGCTTCACATTGGGATCCTTACCAAAGTGTACTGTAGCACGCAAACACAGACACCTCAACTCAGACACGGTTGCAACTTTGTAATGGTTTGGTATCAATTTGTATGGCAATATGAGTCAGCGTGAATGGCTGCACAGGATTGCTTCAAACACAAATCAGCCAATCATAATCAAAGGCCATGAAGAATGCTATTAAATATATTAATTAACCGCCTCCTTAATTCCAAATGGAGACACTGATTTGACTTAGAATTTAATGTTAATCCAATCAAGCTAGAGCAGGTCAAAACTGGATGCTGGCTTGTCAAAAGAATAGTCCTTTATTCTGGATGTTACAGCAGAGCTTTGGGCCTTTGCACTGCACAGCATGTTGCAAAAGTGAAACCAAGACAATGAACCCATCTAGATACATATAGATTATACATTCATGTCTAGGGTCAGATTGGAGGTGGGGCAGGTAGTGATATGGCCTTCCTAAGTATATTTAATTCAGATGTCTGTTGTAGGGGGAGAAATTACTTAGGTACACCATTTGGCGTTCTGTCGGCTTACAATCAACATTCTGTCTTGATGAAGTTTCTGTGGCTTAGGCAAAGAGACAAGATAATACATTTAAAAGAAAAACACCAATATTCTACAACCAGAACTATCCATGTTAGTAAATCCAATATTCTACATCCAGAACTATCCATGTTAGTAAATCCAATATTCTACAACCATAACTATCCATGTTAGCAGAGAGGGTTAAAGCGGATCTTTGATGTTAGTAAATCCTTTGTAGAAAAGCCAGCACAGCCCAACAGCCCCATCAATATCACCTGGAGATACCAGTCAGCATGTCAGCATCAGTGTCAGCTGGCCTGCTGGTGGCGTTTGTGAGGTTTTCGATTTTCTTTTGGGGCAGTTATCTCACCAGTTCCAGACCAGAGGTCCTGGACCACTGTTTTATCTTTGCAGTTATTGATACAAACAATGAAACATATTATTGTGTGAAGTAACAACACTGATTCCAATGATTGATCATATTCTAGATAGATATGTCTACAAGTGTACATTTAACACATTTCCCATTTTTTACTTCCAGTGAGCATGTTTTCACAAATACTGAAACTGAAATACTTGCCCCACCCCTCACCAATACATTCTCATGCACACACACACACACACACACACAGAAACTAGTTGCATTACCTATTAGGAATTAGGAATGTTTTGATTAAACTTACACCTTAAGTACACACAGATACACACACACACACACACACACACACACACACACACTTCAGGAGCGACAGTGCCAGAGTGATATGAAGGCGGGGTGGAGATGGCAGAGAGGGGGGTTCTCTTCTCTTGAGGGGGGAACCTGATCCTGACCGCATGTGTCCCGACACTCTAAATTAAGAATGTTGGTATTCACAGAGGTGGACAGGGGGTTTGAGGAAGAGAGAGAGAGAGAGGGAGGGAGGGTCATAGAGAGAGAGGAAGAGGAGGGAGCTGTCGTTCATTTTGCTCCTTTCTTACGCACCGGACCCTTCTCTTGCCTGGGCTCTCCTCATACAGGTGAAACAGACAGACACATGCGCGCACACACACACACACACACACACACACACACACACACACACACACTTTGCTCTCAGAGACATAATCTCCCTATAAAACTCCTACAGGCTATTTTGAAGAAATGTTTACTCATATTAGACATGCAAAATGATATCTCTGAATATAACACACATGGCATTGTTTACATACACACCTATCTGGATGTATTGCCACTGTATGTATGTAAGGCCAAAATCTTTAATCAGTTGTGTGTATATATTTGTGTGCTCATATAGAATGATATAGTAAGTTGATTTCATATCATATTTAATTCTCGCCAGTATAATTTTGCAGTGTACTGGTTTGGTTACAGATACAGATATGTGGTTGTGTGTGGATATACATATAGATCTAATATTGTATTTGTGTGAGATTGAGCAATTTGGGAGAGATCAAATAGTGTTGATTCAACATGTGAGTGGCGTTGTGAGACACGTGCGGGACTATGTGTGAGTGTGTGTATATTTATAGCCATTGGATTGTGTTTGACAGCTGCTGCCGCATGTCCATTTGACTGGGACTGTGTGTGTGTGATTGTGATTGTGTGTTTGTGTGTGTGTGTGTGTGTGTGTGTTTGTGTGTGTGTGTGTCTGTTTATTTAATCAATAATGGTTGTATGTAGTATTGTTTGCGAGAGACATGTACAGTAATGTGCATAATTTAAGACACCAATGCTAAAGTTGACTAAAGAGAGGAATAAAATATATTATTTTGGAAAATGTGGATCCAGGATACTATGCATCCTGATAAAGTTCCCTTGGCCTTTGGAATTAAAATAGCCCCACCCCTCACCACACCTAGAGATTGGCATGGTTTTATTTCAGTTAGCCTAATAGCTGGTTTGATTTGCATTGAGAAATGATCTTATGGAAAGTACCCCATGCCAATCTCTAGGTATGGTGAAGGGTATGATGTGGGGCTATTTTAATTATTTTAATTCCAAAGGCCAAGGGAACTGTATCAGGATGCATAGTATCCTGGATCCATAAAATAACTGGCCTTTAAAAATCAAAACAATCTGCCTGCCTCTATGGGAAGTGAATACAGGGGGCATTATAAGCACACCCCTATGACATACATGGGGTGTGTTTACTTATGCCCCTTGTATTTTAAGGAAGAACGTTTATTTATTTACGATACATTATTCGTTCACAAAGAAAATTGGTATGCTTAAAGGTTGGATTTTCCCTCAATTTTCAAAAGATGCTTTTTTATTCCTCTTTTTAGTCAACTTTAGCATGGGTTCAAGCGTATGAGCCTACTGTAACTGTATGTGTATATGCACACACATACAGTAACAAATGCATTCCTGCTCAGTCCAGTCTGGTTGTGTGCTATCTCACCGGCGTGGTCTCCTGGCCGCCCACAACTCTCTTCCTCCTCGTGCTGCCGTAGTCACTGGCTGGCGGGTGTATTCACTTATGCACAGCACTGTATATGTGTGTGTATTTGTGTGCTCCTCCTTTATGTGTGTATGTGTGTGTGTGTGTGTGTGTGTGTGTGTGTGTGTGTGTGTGTGTGTGTGTGTGTGTGTGTGTGTCCAGCAGTTAGTGATGTCTGCACCAGGTCTGCCTCCACGTGATGAAGCGGCGCTGAAAGAGCAGGAGCAGATGATGGAGTTCTTCAGGCAGAAGATGATGCTGCTGGGAGAGAAAGCTAGTAAGAACACCCAGGAAGAAGAGCAGGGCCTTAAAGCCCCACTAATGAGATCATATAGACAATAAACACACACACACACACACACACACACACATTCACAGAACTACACATTTACACACTGGGCCAGATGTACTAACGTTTTTGTGCCCACTTCAGGCGTATTTGTTCGCAAAAGCGTAAAAAGATGGGAGGGGAAGAGTAAAGAGTGCCTAGTTATGTATTCCGCGGTATGTACAAAGACTGCTCCTGAAAGTGCACATCTATTCTGCGCCTAAATACTTCCGCCTTGTAAAAGCAGGTGTTAATCCAAATTGCTGTTCAATGCATCGATAAGAGAACCTTTCAAAGACAACAGAGTCGCTATTTAGAGCACCAGTTCTGTAAGTAGTCTATTTGTACTATCAAAAGCAACCTTAACATTCGAATGTCTACTTTCACTTTCACGTCATTCACTTAGACTTTCCTACTTGCTAGATTTGACCAATCTTCCATAGCCTACGTGCACAAGTAGTTTGAGTAGAACTACTGATCTTTACATTATCTCCCTGCTTGTTGACATCTTATCATGTATGGTATTATTTCATGATCGCTAAACGTTTGATTCTTTTTAATGTTGTCATCAGTTATTCATTCAACTGTGCTTGTATGTAGGCTCTGCCGTTCAGTTGTAGATGTTCGTAAATTGCAGTAATGGGTGGAGAAAGGCAGAGAGAGGCGCAGCTTACACTATGGATTGAAAGTTTGATAAATACAACGTAAACTTGGGTCTGACAGCGTTCGCAATCTGCAGTTTGTCCATGGCGCTGATAACGTTACGTTCGCAAATGTACGTACATCTGGCCCTCTATGTCTGTCTGACTGTCTCTCTCTCTCGCTCACACACACACACACACACTCTCACACACACACACACATACTGACTGGTCCCGCTGTGTTGCAGTGCTGCAGAAGTCGGTGCGAGAGGAGAAGAAGCTGCTGGTGGAGAATGGCAAACTGAAAGGGGAGATTGAGCAGCTGAAGAAACAACTTCAGGAAAACCAGAGAAGAAAAGCAGGTCTGCACAAACACACACACACACACACACACACACACACACACACACACACACTCACACACACACACACACACACACACACACACACACACACACACACACACACACTTACACACTCCCCAAAACACAGAGAGGCATACTTGCGCGCACACACACACACACACACACACACACACATACACACACACACACACACACACACACACACACACACACACACACACACACGTCACTCTCAAACATGACACTTTCACACACATACCTACACAAAAACTCACAAACCCATCACTCACACATAACAAAACTCACACAGGGGAATCACACTGACCCATGTTACTCCAGGCCCCTGAAGCATGCGGCCCCACAGATATGTCTTTATGTCTTTGGAGGGGCCCTCAGGACATCAAACTCTGCCCTCTGTACCCACCAGCTCGGCGCTTAATTGTCTGTGTTATTGCCTGGAAAGGGACATTTTCCTGGGATTCAGGGTGGTATGGGGGGGCTGGTTCACATCCAGGTCATCCTAAAGATTTAAGAGTGTATATGTGTGTGTGTGTGTGTGTGTGTGTGTGTGTGTGTGTGTGTGGAGAATGGGCCTTCTTCCGATCGGGGATGTGTTTTTACAACAGAGAGCAAGACACTGGGGGATTATGCGTGCGCGCGCACACACACACACACACACACACACACACACACACACACACACACACACACACACACACACACACACACACACACACAATCAATTTCAGTGGCTCTCAACCATATGTTTGCAGTTCAGTCGTGGCTGCACTGTCCCTGGTCAGGCTTGTTGTGATGAGACACTAGGGGACAAGCAGGGGTCACATCACATGGCTGGGCTGTTTGCTTTAATTCCACAGCTATTGGCCCATGTCATCTTTGTGCAGCTGGAGCTTTGGGAACCCTTCGTTTGGAGTCGTTGGCTCTGCCAGGAAAGTCTAGTGTGTGGGTCTGTTACGCACTGTATTGTAAGCCCACGCCAGGAAAGGAATAGGTGTTAGGGGGTTGTGGGGGAGTTGGAGCGGAGAGAATACATGTGTGGTGTAGGAGACACTGTACTTTGTGTCTCCTCCCATCTAAAATATGGCAAAAAATAAAACTAATATTTTATCCTTTTTCCACATACCGCAGGGCACTGGAATAATAATAAGAGCTCTGACGTACACTAATATTGACTTGACCATAAAAAAAGTCAGTTTTGTGTATTCAAAATATCTTGTGCTATTTACCCCTCAATAATGTTGTTTTTACGTGGGCCTGGCTGGTACAGTGGGGCTCCATGCTGGGAGGCTCCATATAAGATAAGATTGGACAGGTCAGGTCTGTGTCAGCAGAGTCTCTCTTTGGCCCAGATCAGCCCACACTTGGCCCAGCTGTGGCCCAGAGCTGGCTTTCATCAGCTGCTGGAGATGGGGAAGAGAGATAGAGAGGAGTGGAGATAACTGGATTGGTGAGAGAGGAGAGGAGTTAAGGAGGAGAAGAGAGGAGAGAAGAGGACAGGTGGAGAAAAGAGAGGAGAGGAGAACATGGCTTTAGAAAGTAATCTTCACCTCCTCTTACCATGACACGGGACGCTGGAGGGGGAGGATGGATGAGGGGTGTGGGAGAAGTAAGATGGACTAGTCCATTGAGAGAAGAGAGGAGAGGAGAAGTAAGATGGACTAGTCCATTGAGAGAAGAGAGGAGAGGAGAAGTAAGATGGACTAGTCCATTGAGAGAAGAGAGGAGAGGAGAAGAAAGATGGATTAGTCCATTGAGAGAAGAGAGGAGAGGAGAAAAGAGGAGAGATGAAAACTGGAGAAGAGAGCATGGCCTATTTGAATAGTCTTCACTGTGGTACTCATGCCCTGGAAATGGGGGAGTGGGGAGTGTATGTGTGTGAGTAAGGGGGGGGGGGTATAGATGGACTCTTCCAATGACAGAATAGAGGAGAGGAGTGCAGGGCTTTTAAAGCCACCTTCCCCACTTCTCCACACTCTGGATGCTAGAGATGAGATGGGTGGATGAGTTGGGTAGTGGTGGTGGGGCGTCCGGGTGTGACAGACATAGTGAGAGATGGTCTGTTTATTTGAAGGCTGTTTAAATAGCCGTCACGGATGTGTTGTTCTCTTTACTGACACCACATGGCTTGTTCTCTAATAAAACTCTAATAACAGCCACACTGTTGACATTTACAACTTCATCTACAAACAATTTACAGCTGTAGCTCTTTTTTTAAAGAGCAATTAATACTACAAGAATAAATACTATGAGCAGAGGACGAGTGTGCAGAAGATTAGGTACTAGGCCAAGTGTAGTTTGAAGGAGATAGTGAGGCAGCCGTGGCCTATTGGTTAGCGCTTCGGACTTGTAACCGGAGGGTTGCCGGTTCGAACCCCGACCCCGGCTGAAGTGTCCTTGAGCAAGGCACCTAACCCCTCACTGCTCTGTAGCAGGCAGCTCACTGCGCCGGGATTAGTGTGTGCTTCACCTCACTGTGTGTTCACTGTGTGCTGAGTGTGTTTCACTAATTCACAGATTGGGATAAATGCAGAGACCAAATTTCCCTCACGGGGCCCCAGCCATGGCGCACCTGCACTGTACGCCGGCGACCTGGGTTCAATTCCTGCCCCATGGTCCTTTCCGGATCCCAACCCGACTCTCTCTCCCATTCTCAACTATCCTATCACAGTAAAGGAATAAAAAAGCCCCCAAAATATTTCAAATTTCCCTCACGGGACCAAAAGAGTATATATACTATACTAGATAGTCATAGAAGGAGGTAGAAGAGGGGAAGTGCATGTTTGGTGTGTAAGTACTTTCTAAGGCAATGATATGGACTGTATTACACACTATTCTTTTGATGTATTTAGGTTTCAATTTCAATTTCAATTTAATTGTACTCATAGAGGGGCAAAACATTACAACATTTACATTACACACTTGAATTTCCCCTTGGGGATCAATAAAGTATCTATCTATCTATCTATCTATCTATCCATATATCTATCTATCTGCATGTCTCATGGCGCTTGCTTAGGTCTTAGTTATGTGCTGTTCTCCAGTGTTATGTAGGTTCTTTGCTCTGAGAGTGGCCTGTGATGTCATGTTGTAGCTAAGCTGAAGGCGTTATCTGAGGCCCAGGCTGCCAGTCCTGCCAACCCAGAGCCTGCAGGGGGCGCCACAGCGCCACGGTCACCATCACCATCTGCCACGCCGGCTGCTAAAGCTCCCCCACGCAAGAACAAACCTCAGGGAGAGAGCGAGGGAAGGAGGAGGAAAGGTAACACACACACACACACACACACACACACACACACACACACACACACACAATCTGGCTGTGGTCCTGTCACCCATTGTCCACTGGCTTCCTGGAATGGACTCACCGGATTGGCTGCAGATGTAACAAGCGGCCGTCACCACAGAGGCAGGAAACACTGCACGCTCCTGCTGCAAACTGATTCTACTAATTACACACACACACACACACACACACACACACACACACACACACACACACACACACACACACACACACACAAAATATGTGTATATTTATAGATTGTGTTAGGGTTTTACCGAATAAAGAAAAGATGTGTTGAATCATGACCATTGCTTTGCACAGATATTTCAATGCAGTTCACTGCGCTGGTTGTTTCTTCGTCCTCCAGAGGAAGCAATGTCTCATTTCCTGCATTCCCAGAAACTCTTGAGTTTTGAGTTTTTTATCATGTATAAAATTGTGATTCATGACTCCAAATTGATTCTTGGGTCTTGTGGCCTCGATCCAGAGATATAAATTATTGTTCTGGTCATCTCCCCGTTGTGTGTGTGTTTGTGTGTGTGTGTGTGAGAGAGAGAGAGAGAGAGGGAGAGAGGGAGAGAGAGGGAGAGAGAGAGATACTTGTTTTATAGCTTTATTCATGTCATTGTAATATACCTACAGTATATCAGTGCGTCTCTCCATGCAGTTGAACAAAAATATCTAATGCTGAGGGGAATCAGCATGCACACAGTTTAATCTAGAGATCATATGCTAATCATTGTTCTGTTTTTACATTCAGAGATTCTCTCAGTGGAAAAGTTATGATGTACCGTGTGAGCAGATGTTAGATGGCTTTTGCCCATGTCAATATTCCATTGCAGTCCACATTCAGACACATTTATTTGTGTGTGTGTCTGTGTGTCTGTGTGTGTGTGTGTGTGTGTGTGTGTGTGTGTATGTGTGTGTATGTGTGTGTGTGTGTTCGTGTGTGTGTATGTGTGTCTCTGTGTGTGTGTGTGTGTGTCTGTGTGTGTGTGTGTCTGTGTGTGTGTGTGTGTGTGTGTGTGTGTGTGTGTGTGTGTGTGTGTGTGTGTGTCTGACAGGGACCGGTAGGAAATCGGGGGCGCAGGACTCAGAGCTTGGGATCTGGCAGCTGGACCTGCGAGTCGGACGCATCGTGTCGGCACGGCAACACCCAGAGGAAGAATCTTTGTGTGTACAGGAAGTGGATTTTGGAGAGGGACAGCCCAGGACAGCAGTCAGCGGATTTCTCACAAGCGCTCCCACAGAACAGGTATTACTGTAACACACACACACACACACACACACACACACACATACTTGTCTGTAATGATAGCATATGTTCCATGGTGTTACACCACATCCAAGTATTTGATCTATGATGTGTCTGTATATCTATTTGTGTGTGTGTGTGTGTGTGTGTGTGTGTGTGTGTGTGTGTGTGTGTGTGCGTGTGTGTGTGCGTGTGTGTGTGTGTGTGTGTGTGTGTGTGTGTGTGCGTGTGAGTGTGTGTGTTAGATGAGTGAGAGGCTGTGTGTGTGTGTGTGTAATGGCCGTGCCGTGCGTATGAAGGGTGTGCTGTCCAAGGTGCATGTTCTCTGTGTCGCTGACTACGCTCACCTGGAGATGCTGAGCCCTCCTAGCTCCGCCCTGCCGGGAGACAGAGTCACCTTCAACAACTACCCAGGTAAAACACCTCACACACACACACACACACACACACACACACACACACACACACACACACACACACACACACACACACACACACACACACACACATATACACACACACACACACACACACATATATAAATAGTACACTTGTACATATATGACACAAGTAAGGTACATATTGACAGGGATGGGCAAAAAAACATCAAAATGTATTTGGAAATATAATACTAAATACTCTACTGTATTTTGTATTTTGAAAGTACAAAAAATACTTTTTTTCAACGGAGTATGAAATCTATCAGTACACTTTGTGAGTTGATTAAGTAGACAATGTCTGACAGCAACATACTTTTTCTACCTGACAAGGCATTCCATAATCAAATAGGCTGATTATTACTGACATCCCAATGTAACCTTATAGTCTATTTGCCAGCCCATAGAGCCCCATTGTGGACCCGGAAAGTTGAAATGTATATAGTATGGGTCCCCAGCATATAGAAACTGCCGGATGCTAACTTACTTATGTTGGGCAATTTGCATTATTGTCATCATTAGCATGAATTAGCATTATCGCCTATATGACTGTATCTATCTATATATCTATAAGGCTCTGAATGAACCCAGATTTTATTTAGAACGTTCAATTTCCACATTCCCATCACAGAGCCGGCTTATAGTCATTGGTGTGAATATTGAGACACAACATTTGGTCAGTTTTGTTTTAGGTCTGCTTGTGCTTTTTGCTGCAAAATACTGTCATGGACCTGTGTCATTGCTGCTGGTTAGCTCTGCAGGTGGAATAACGGCTGGATGTTAATGTAACCTCCATAGAACTGTGAGGCTCAGCCCTCCATTCACCTGGACTCAAACCAGCAACTCACAGCAACACAGAATGGGATAGGAGTATGCTAGCAAGTGAGATAAACCCCTAGGGTGCTAATTTCACCAGCACATGTCTTTGGGCATCAGGAAGGAGATTTGCCACATGAACAGCCACTGCACCAGCTGGCTAGCGTTACATAAAGGAGGATGAAATAAAGGTTTTTATAAGGATTATTGTCTCAATCCATGTTGATCAAAAAGATAAAAAGCACATAACCATGATTATGGTGTTCATATTTCACATCTCTCAGAGTAGTCTGCACTGATAGAATATATACTGTATAAGTAGTTCTTTTGAGTGAAAATCTACTTGTCTCACAACAGCCACTTTGGGCTGCAGTCTTGGGTCGATTGGAGGCTCTGCCTTTGCTTCATGGGCCTAATGGCGGCTATGGTCCAGGAGGTACCCCTTGCCCTCATGCACATACGGCCTATATAGGTGTCTGCTGAGCTTGCGCCCTCAACCCCATACCAAGGTGGTGGTTACTCGGAGGCTTCACAGAGAGTCTGATCTGGTGTCTGGGTGTCCCAGCACATCAACGTCCTGGAGTTGAGGGCTGCTCTGCTCGGCTTTCGTCGCTTCTTCCTGAGGCCGAGGGGTCAGCATGTCATCCTCAGGACTTTACTCTCCTCCAGCCTGTCCCATGCAGGGTGCATGTGGAGCAGATGAGGCTGACTCTGGATTTCAGCAATACCACCCTGTTGGACGGTCTGCTGTGAGAGCTCCCTCTTCTGAAAGACCCGTTGTCTTAGGCCAGCAGGATCCTGTTCCAGCCCTTACCGGTACAGCTCAGGGTGGTGACCTGGCTCCTGTAAGGGGCAGGCTCTTTGCCTTACAGTAGGTTTGCCAGAGCCTGTGGTGCAGACAATACAGTAGGCCTGTACAACATCTACAAGGGCAGTTTACTCTTACCTATGGCGGCTGTTTATGATTTGGTGTGAGGCTCGCACGGGTGGACTCCTGCTTGGCTAGTACATCCTGCTGTTCCTGGAGTCCCAGCTAGAGGCATGGACATTTACTGGTTTCTGAGGCATGGACATTTAATAGTTTTTGAAGCATGGACATTTACTGGTTTTTGAGGCATGGACATTTACTGGTTTCTGAGGCATGGACATTTAATAGTTTTTGAGAAATGGACATTTACTGGCATTTGCAGGTTTATGCCCGATGGGTTGGGGGTAGTTCTCCGCCCTAACCTGACTTTCCTGACTAATGTCCTGTCTGAATTCATGTCTCCCTTAGTTGGCTCAGCATCTTGCAGGTTGACCTCTACATTATGGTTCTGGCCCTTGCGTCCAGCAAGGTCTTAATTTTGCATCTTGCGGACCAACCAAGGAAGCCCTTCAGCCTCTCAGGCTTGGTCTTTTCATCTGATGGGGCCTCGATCTACATGTAGTTGCCATGTAGGCCTACACAGAGTGCATATTTGTTAAAAGTTTGTTTGGAGCACCAGGTTCACCTTGTTGGCAAGTAGACTATTACCCAGATAAAAGTTAGGTTTAAAGTAACTCATGTTCAAAGAACTTTTCATTAATGACTCGTAATGATATCTTAATTGACTTTCATGATCTTCGGTAATGAGATACAACTCAGCTCCAAATTCTACTGGTTTCTAAACATAACCTTCTTTAAGAAAACTTGTGTGAAAACTGTTGCCAACACTGTTAGCTGTGTGATTATCTCAGTGTTCTTTTTAGGGTCATGGGAACACAATGAATTTATGACACCACGACATCCCATGTGTTCATTTGCCTTACTAGTTCAGTACTTCACATTAATCTTACATGATTCTGTTGGATAAATGCATTGCTGTGACAAAATAGGTCAGTTCAACGTAATAACATTGTGTTTGAAAGTAAAACATGGTTTTGCTTAATTTCATGTTTTGTGGTTTAGTAACTGTGACAAACCCTCTTTTGCCTATTTGAAAACAATAAGGTTGTATTTCATTCAAAAATATAGCTGCAAGCAGCAATGCGGGGGCCTAGCAGTGCGCTAGAGCAGCAATGGCGTTGCCATGGCATGAGCAAGCACTCACAGCAAGAGGCCAAATTACACCAATGTCCTTGTGCGTTCTCACAATCAGCTACCATGTCCCTCTACCAAGTTTGGACTTCATACACCAAAGTGTTGCTGAGATGTGAGCTCACTTTCTTTATTACAGCACCCCTAGAGCCCAAATGAGACCACTTTCCTTGCATGTCCTCACAATCAGCTAATATGTCCGTATATCAAGTTTGGACTTCATACAATGAAGCGTTGCTGAGATATGAGCCCACTTCCTGTATTACAGCGCCCCCTATAGAGGCCAAATGATTCCAATTTCCTAGTGTGTCATCATAATCAAGTAACAGGTCCTTATACCAAGTTTGGACTTTGTACACCAAAGCGTTGCTGAGATACAAGCTCACTTCCTGTATTATAGCGCCCCCTATAGAGGCCACATGATGCCAATTTCCTAGTGCGTCCTCACAATCAGATACCAAGTCCTTGTACCAAGTTTGGACTTCATACATTAAAGCATAGCCGAGATGTTAGCCCACTTTCTGTTTGGTGGCTTCATTGCCATATTTGATTGGCTGTCACGGGCAAACAAAAATGAAATGAAAAAATCTGACAAGTATCGTTTGTGCGGCTCAGTCTGAAGATCATCTCCGACGAGTTCTGTGAAAATCGGATGAAATTTGTAACCGCTGAAACTTTTCGTAGAGTTTGGACTAAATCCAATATGGCGGAGGTCCAATATGGCGGAAAGTGATAGGATAGGGGTCGATGAACTCTGTATGGTCCAAGGATTCAGACACTACCTCAATTGTGAAAATCAGACAAAAGAGTCAAGGATCACGCGCATGAACGCATGTCCAGCATTGAACTGGTGGTGGCGCTAGAGTGTTCAATGTATATGCATAAAAATTGCTGTGAGTGATTGGGACAGTGTCCTGACTAATGGTATCGAGTTTTGTTATGTTAACTCAAAGCGTCACAGAGATGTTAGTCCACTTCCTGTTTGGCGGGTTCATCACCATATTTGAATGGCTGTCACGGGCAAACAAAAATGAAATTGAAAAATCTGACAAGTATCGTTTGTGCGGCTCAGGCAGAAGATCATCTCCGCCAAGTTCCGTGAAAATCGGATGAAATTTGTGAATGCTGAAACTTTTCGTAGAGTTTGGACTAAATCCAATATGGCGGAAAGTGATGTAATAGGAGTCATTGAACTCAGGTCGGTCCAGGGATTCCAACAGTGCCTGATTTGTGAAAATCGGATGCACCGTTCAATGGTCACATGCGTGAATGCAATCCAGTTTTGACCCATTGGTGGCGCTAGAGTGTTGGGCATAGAGTTCTGTAAATTGGTGAGAGTGATCATGGGACGGTCCTGAATCAGTGCGCCGAATTTCATAACTTTCTACCCAGCGGTTAAATTTTCGACCAAATTTTGACCCGTTGGTGGGTTTAGAGATCCGTAAATTAGCGTGAGTGGTCAGTGGAGTGTCCCGAAACTTTCTGCCAAATTTCAGCACTTTTTAGCCAGGCGTTCTATGGGCTGCCATAGACTTCAATGTCAGAAGTATAATAATAGGAAAAGCTAGTAACTCAATGGGTGCCTTCGCTGCTAGGCCCCCAACTACACTGTTTTATGTCATTGTAACATAATATGGTTTGATAAATTGGACAGCCCTGACTTTTCATTTTTTACAGTGTATGGTGTCGTCATACTATGTCTCAGAAAGTATTTTACATAGAAAAATACAAAACACTGAAGTATTTTGATACAAAATAGGCATTTCCATCATCTCAATCAAATACAAATTACAAAATAATATTTTATATTTTATAATACATGTATCAGAAATACTGCCCATCCCTGCATATTGACACACACTCACACACACATACATATAAAGACTACCTGCTGATCCTGTGCTGATTTGTTGTGGGGTTGTAAGCTTTCGATTACCTTATGTGGCCACCAGGGGGCATAGCAAAAGTGTTGGTACAAGAGGGATCTACTAGGGGTATACTGTTAGAGAAGATAGTCTATTCAGTATGGATATAAACACATGAACACAAATGAACCCACATACACAGACGCCCATGGTAATATAGCAAGACTTTTCCTAGATGTAACGATTTGTCTATGTATGTATGTATGTATATGTGCATCAGTAGGTATAGAACCCTGTGAACTAGTTAACATATTCACTTACATAGACACCCTTGGCAAAATAGCAACACTGCTACATGCCAAAAGGTTGTAAGACAATGTGGTAAAAACATGGAATCAGAAAAAGAAGCGTTTTCATCTTTTTTAAAACATTTTTATAAAAATGGGGTGTTCAAAATGATTCATACCCTTTTTAAATAATCCATGGAAACATCCAGGTGAACCGGATCGTGAACTGAGCCCCCGTGTCTTTGGCCGTCTGCAGCCAGATCTGTGCACGGATGCGAGGGGTGTGGCCTGCTACAGGGGAGTGGCCTTTGAGGTGAAGGGGAAGGGCTTGTGCCGCGCTCCCAGTATCTGCAACGGATCCATCCAATAGCATTGTGGAGACCATCATCATCATCCAATAGCATTGTGGAGACCATCATCATCATCCAATAGCATTGTGGAGACCATCACCACGGGCGTGGCACTTTCTGCCAACAAGCCAATAAAGTTTTGTCTCTTTTTTAAAAAATCATCTGTTGATTCATTTTCTTCATGCACATCCATAGGGATATGTGAACAAACAGAAGCACACACAGCTAACTTGCAGGAGCACAAACTCAGACAAACATACACACACACATTACCACACACAATAGCAAACACTAATGGTCTCATATCATAAATAATGAGTTTATTTTTTGCAGATACATACACTATATTCATGCAGATCATTCATGCAAAGGTATGAGTTTAAGTCTAAACATGTAACCTGGTTATGTGTGCCCATGTGAGCATGTGTGTCTTTCCATGCGAGTATGCCGGTGTGTGTGTGTGTGTGTGTGTGTGTGTGTGTGCCCATGCAAATATGCTAGTGTGTGTGTATGTGTGCGTGTGTGCCCATGCTAATATGCTAGTGAGTGTGTGTGTGGGGGGGTATTTTGGTCTGGCACACGTGCCTGTGTGTCTAATTTGGAATGTTGGCCCGTTAAACATCTTTATTCTCCTACAGTCAGATTGTTGGCACTCTAAGTGCACTCTATATCATAGCTGATTATGACAGGACACACACACACACACACACACACACACACAATCATATCCACTTTCTCTGCGTTGGCTATCACTATTGTATATCTCACTATATTCCAAAGAGACAAACATATTTATTTCTTCCTTATCTACCTCCCACATTTGATGTGTGTGTGTGCGTGCATGTGTGCGTATGTACGCGTACGTGCGTGTGTGTGTGTGTGTCTGAGTCTGTTTGTTTTTGTGTTTCTGTGTTTCTCTGTGGTGTGTGTGTGTGTGTGTGTGTGTGTGTGTGTGTGTGTGTGGTTTCTATGTTAGCTGAACTTTGCAATCTGGCATGTATGTAGTCTGTGAACACGGTTATGGGGCCGGGTTTGTGTGCGCAGCTGAGCATGTGTGTGTGTGCGGGCGTCTGTGTGTGCGTGTGTGCTGGCAGCGCAGGTGAGCCCCGTGTCACAGGGGCAGCGCTGATACAGGTCCAGCCGAAGTGTCTCTTTCCTCCGCGCACCGCTCGCACACACCTCCCCAGCCTTCGGGCGCGGCTTACACATGCGCACCCAGAGCCAGCGTGCACAACACTCGCCTGGCCTGCAGTCTGATGAGCGTAGACACACACCTGCAGCACACACACACACACACACACACACCATAAAGACAACAACAACAATAAGTTCCTTAAAAGCAATAACAACAACATCAGCATAATCATCAACCATAACCATCAAGTTAGTGAATTAGGAATGTGTAAATTTACTGCTGAAGTGCTTGTCAACTGCTATCTATATTTAGAGATGATTCAGTGTTTTTGTAGATTACGTTGTTTAACTAAAGATTATACTGTCTGGGATATGCTTAGTCACAACCAATCCTGTCTAACTATGATTCCTGTTGTTTGGTTATACTCCCAACAATTAAATGAAGTAATGTTGATGGAATGTTGCTAAAAGTGTCACCAGATTACAGGCACAGGAAAAACAATTAACCTTAATTAACCTAACCTTTCACATCATGTGTTCTGCTGTGTGTTCTTGACTTTTTCTTTTTCACTGAGAGAGTGACACTGCGTGCATATGGCAGACGGGAGTACAAGACGCTATGCCTGTGGACGACTGGATGGCAGACATCTAGATAGATAGATAGATAGATAGATAGATAGATACATAAATTACACGTGTACATGTAGGCCTAGTCACAGTCATCAATACAAACAAGCACGCACACAATGCCATCCACTTACAATTGCGACACTCCACTTACAATTGCGACACTGGTTGCCGAGACAGCACATTTGATCTCTATGACAACGTCTCCCTCTCCTCTTGCAGGGCGCGCAGCTAGAGCGAGAGGGGCCGAGACTGTTGTCATGCCTGAAGTCATGTGTTGGGCAGAAACTTCTGTTGGGACAATCCTTATCACTGCCACAGAGCACCTGTCTCACACACGCACACACATACCCACAATATTCACAACACGCTGAGTGATACAAATAGCTTAGCCTATGCACACATACAATAAATACCATTATAATACTTTTCGCAACGACAAAATGCATTAGATATATGTAATTATTAAGTTCAAATAAAAGTGCCCAATAGTGAACTGTCCATTACATAGCCTAAGTAGGCTAAAACAACGGAACAAGAGAGTTGCGAATTGTGATATAGCACAGATCAATCCATGTAGCTATTTTCCAAATAACATCTACCTGTTCTCGGTTGATTCGCGGAGTCTGGACTCGTGTGTGTTTTGATTGCTTCTCTGGCGTTACCGGCGTTTCCGTGCGCGCGAAATCAGCGATGTCGCCGGTGCTTAAAGCCGCCAGCATCACAGACAAAAGCCACGCGCACCTGTACATTATTTTATGTGGATGAGAAGGGCAACGGAATCTCCAACTTAAACGATCTTGGTTCTTGCGTTTGGAAGATTTCTTTTGACCATTAAAATTTAAACGGATTCATTATTTCCATTCTCCGGTATACCTGTGCGGTCTTCTTCTCCAGGGGGGTGGCTTCTTATATGGAGAATCCGAAGATAAACACACACCCTCTCTCCCGCTTTCTCTCTCTGACACACACACACACACACACACGCACGGACGCAGGCACACAAACTATGTGCAAACACGCACACATGCACGCATCTACGTACGTACAAACACTTGATCACGCAGCTTGATCTTCCTGTGAATGAGTTGACGGTCATATTCAAAATTAAGAGACCACTGCAAATTTGAATATGACCGTCAACTCATTTGAATGTCACTCAGCAATCATAGGATGACATCAGAAAAATGTGCAGTGGTCTAATTTTCCAGAGCTGCATGTTCATTTCAAACAAATAATCATGCCACAACTCCTATATGGACACAACTGGGTATGCTGCTGGCAGCACATCTATCATATTTCACCTATTCATGGTTAAGAAAATGATATGTGGCTTTGTGTGTGTGTGTGTGAGAGAGAGAGAGGGGGGGGAGAGCCTGTATGCATATGTGCACATATGTCTAAATTGGAATGTTGGATTGATATACATCTCTGTTCTCTCCCTGTCAGATCTTTGGCTAAATGCTCTGTAAATCATAACTGATTGGGAGGGGGCTTGTGCGTGCACGCACACACACACACACACACACACACACACACACACACACACACACACACACACACACACATTCACACACACTTTCTCTCTCTCTCTACTCATAACACAGCCCAGTATTCCACACACACACACATTTTTCTTCCCTCTAGCTCTCTCTCTTTTTCCATCTTTCACCCCCCCCTCCTCCCACTTTTCTAACCTAAAGGTGTTTCTGAGGTCTTAGATGACTAAATGAAAGTAGTGCATCGGATGCTTTTCCCAGACTACTTTTCTTTGTGCTATGTCAGCATTGCGACAGGTGATATAAGGAAAGAAAGTGAGGGACAGAGAGAGAGAGAGAGAGAGAGAGATGGATTTCATGTGCCTGAGAAAGAGAAGGAACAGGCCATAATATTAACAAAGAGATACAACAGACATCATTCTATCCCTCTCAAATTCATTCACACACACACACACACACACACACACACACACACACACACACACACACACACACACACACACACACACACATACAGACATACTCCAGGACTCCCAGCTTGTGGAGGTCGTGGCCTATGAGTTACCATGGTTACAAGGTGGCTTTCACTGAACTGTTGTTAAATGTATGAGTGGACTGTGTTCATCTGTGTTGCGCATATAATTGCGGGTATATATTGCGGGTATATCCACACACACACACACACACACACACACACACACACACACACACACACACACACACACACACACACACACACACACACACACACACACACACTATTTCAACTACTTGGCCGGTCTACTAAGTGCTGTCAAACGGTAGAAGGAAAACTTCATTCCATATGTCTTGTCATTTATCTCTTTTCATCTCTTGCTCTCTCACACGCTTTAAATCCTCCACACAGTAATAGTGAACTATGAATTTGGGTACAACATATAAACCAATAGCCTACCAATTGCTTTGACCACAGATAGAAATTGTAGCAAGCTGTTTGTATTTCTCATTTAATTAATATAAGTACACACAAACTAACATATCTATATGCAAATTTTCTGATGTCATCTGATCCTACAGTTGCTGAGTGACATTTGAATGAGTTGACGATAATATTTAAATTTGCAGTGGTCTCTTAATTTTGAATATGACCATCAACTCATTCGAATATCACTCAGCAACTATAGGATGACATCAGAAAAATGTGCAGTAGTGTCTTATTTTTTTCCAGAGCTGTATATATAAAAAAGGTTTTCCCTATTCTTCTGTTCCTCCTATAACTCTTCCCAACCATTCGACTTCCTTGTTGTGCTTGACTGGCATGGCGGGAGTCCTCCTGTGCTTGTGGTGATGGGTCACGTAGCTGAGCTTGACCTAGGAGAGACTTCAGCAGGGAGTATCTCTATCATAACACTTAAGCCATGCAATAAACGTGACCTTCGGAGAGAAGCCCACTAAAAGATTTACCTCTGAGCATGTCTAAACAGAAAGTAAAAGAAAATCTCTGTTTCTACATTAGCTTTGAAGAGTGAGAGAAGAAAGCTATATCTAGTTCAACTTACTCTAAGTGTGTGTGTGTGTGTGTGTGTGTGTGTGTGTGTGTGTGTGTGTGTGTCTGTGAGAGAATAACAAAGAAAGCAGTATCCAAAGCAGTTTTTCTTTTTTCGAATTATTATTTGTATAATAGAACTGAATTCATAGAACTGTTGAAAATATCACTCATGGCTAGCACCCTTTCCCCTCGACACTGTATGTGGATTTGTTTACAAATGGGCAAAGATAATTTCCGAAGAGCCATCTTGACTGAAAAGGTGATATAACACGATTTAATCCAAATATTAGGCTATTGCACAATTGTTGTAAAGCAATTTGTGATTCTCCGGGTCGAGGAGAGCAAACTGCAAGGCTGGTTCTTTGTAGACAGCTAGGTTACGGCTGCCGAAGGCACTTGATCACAAATTAGTTTACCATCATAATGACATGGAAGATGTTATATATATATATATATATATATATAGGGCTAATAACTCGGCCTAATAACTTTGTTTAAGGTTTTAATAACTTGTATGCTCTTAAACAGGTCTAATAATGTCAATGCACATGCAGGTCGTGCACACACACACACACACACATACACACACACCGTATTGATGTGATGCAGAATCTTTGGAATCTTTAAATGATGCTACTTATGCACACTGGATCAGTCACACAATGAAAAACTGTGTGTGTGTGTGGGGGGGAGCTGTTGGACGGTATCAACCCTTCAAGGTGTTTCACCTTTTGACAAATGGATTGAGTAAATAAAAGGAATCTTTGTGTGTTTGTGCGTGCGTGTGTGTGTGTGTGCGTGCTTGCGTGCGTGCGTGCGAGAGAGATAGAGAGGGAGAGAGAATTTGGCCTTGATAGAGAAGAAGAGATGAAGTTGTTAGTGGGGAAAATTAAGTCAAAATTGGCTTTGGAATGTGCAAATGCCCACCCAGAAAAATCAGAGAAAGAGCAAGAGATTGAGAGAAAGAGATAGAGAGAGAGCGAGAGAGAGGGAGAGAGAGAGAGAGAGAGAGAGAGGGAAAGAGAGAAGCAAAGAGAGAGAGAGGACTGAAAGTATGTTAAAGCCTGTGGGTACCATGTTTTTGGCAAAGAGAGTTGGAACTGATCAGGAATGTGTGTGTATGTGTGTGTGTGTGTGTGTGTGTGTGTGTGTGTGTGTGTGTGTGTGTGTATGTGTGTGTATGTGTGTGTCTAGTCACATTTACTATCTACTCCACCTGGAAGCAATTGAGCCCTTCTAAAACCTTCCCTTGATAAAGACAGGAAAGATAATCTGTCTGTGAGATAAAGAGCAGACTCAATCTGCCAGACAGGCAGTGTGTGTGTGTGTGTGTGAGTAAATGAGTGAGTGAATGTGAGTGAGAGTGAGAGAGTAACTGAGAGAGAACAAAACAAAAAAAAAGTTAAATACTGTAGTTGCCCTCTTCAACTGTTCCTGGGGCTACAGTAATAAGACACTCAGATATAATTCATCTAACCAATAATTATGACCGCCGCGCAGCAAAGCTATATAGGTTTAGTCAGATTTTTTTTTTCTTTTTTTTTTTCTTTTTCGCATGTCCAAATTTCCGTCCCGGGACACTGAAAGACCGGGGTAGACGAAACTTGGTGGGCATGTAACCCCACATGGATAGCATGGAACCATCGTTTTTCGTTTTGATCTGTAGCCCCCCCGCTGGACTGCACCCCCCGAAAGGAGGGTAGGGCAGACACAGTTTTCTGTGAATATCTCGATAACCGTAAGGTTTAGGAGGACATTTTTTTTGTATGTTGATCTCAAGGGGCCATGTCAACCCATTCCATAACCACTCATTTAATGTATAGCGCCACCTAGTTAAACACAAAAAAGTAAAAATGAGGTGTTGTAATCGCAGGTATCTGTGACCTAACATAGTCAAAACTGCACAAAATTGGAAGTGTAGGATCATTATGACACCCTCTGAATGCACGCCAAGTTTCGTGGAATTCCGTTCATGGGGGGCCACACAATAAATTAATTTATGTTACTATACACCAACTGGCCTGTAGGTGGCCGGAGACAGTTTTCTGTGAATATCTCGAGAACCATAGGGCCTAGGAGGTCCACCTTTTTTTGTATGTTGGTCTTAAGGGGGCATGTCAACCCATCCCATTACCACTTATTTCATGTATAGCGCCACCTAGTTAAAAATTAAAAAGCAAAAAATTAGGTGTTTTCATCACAATATCTCTGGCTGACATGGTCAAAACTGCACGAAATTGAAAGTGTAGGATCATTATGACACCCTCCGAATGCATGCCAAGTTTTATGACACCCTCCGAATGCATGCCAACTTTCGTTTATGGGGGGCCTTACAATAAAATAATGTATGTGTACATTTAGTGACAGTACCCCAACAAGGATTCCCGGGACACTGAAAGACCGGGGTACACGAAACTTGGTGGGCATGTAACCCCACATGGATAGCATGGAACCATCGTTTTTTGCTTTGATCTGTAGCCCCCCCGCTGTACTGGACCCCCCGAAAGGAGGGTAGGGCAGATACAGTTTTCTGTGAATATCTTGAGAACCGTAGGCCCTAGGATGACCAATTTTTTCCGTATGTTTGTCTCCAGGGGTCATGTTAACCCATTCCATGTGCACACATGTGCATAAACAGATACTGTACACACGCACACACATACATTCACAGTAATCATACGTATGACACATACTCACACAGTAGACATATGTACGCATGCATGCACATGCACAAACACACATACGCAGGCAAACACACAAGCACGCACGCACACACACACACACACACACACACACACACACACACACACACACACACACACACACACACCCACACACATAAACATAAACATGTACACACACACATGCACACAATTCAAGAATTTCTCAGAATTATGAACAGGCAAGATGGGGGTGGGGTTGTATAAAATGAATTTTACATGTGAAATCTATGAACTAATCATGTTTTGGTACTTGTTGTCTAGCAGATACCAGTGAGAATTGAGTGTGAATAATGCAATTTAGTGAGACAGTTAGAATCATATAGGCCTTTCAGCGTGATTTATTTTTGTGGAAAAAATGTGCTGGAATGGGCGGCGGTCATATTTTGTACCGCTCCTGGTTACATCAACTTCCAAAAGTGTTTGGTTGAAATAAAAGTTACAAAAAAGGTTGCTGACAAAAATGAATAACAATGTAAATGTCAATGATATTTGCATCTGGACAGAGCAAAAAAATACCTGGCAGCATGAGACAGCATGAGAAAAACAATGACAAGGCACAGAGTGTGCAATCAAAGCATACCGATCGAATTAAGCAGGTCCAGGTAGACCTGACTTCTCAAAGAAAAGAGTCTGTGTTAGTCATGGGGTCAAGGACTTTTGGATGGAACATTTTTGAAACAGCCTCCCAGATTATGTCCCCTGTGTTTTTGCTGGGACTATAGATGGGAAATTAAGTGATACAACAGATTGATACTTAAGTTGCACTTTAATTTAATTTGTGATCTTATTAATATGCACTGGAAAAAGGGAAAACATGGGTGGTCCAATTTGCTAGACCACATTACATTTGAATTACATTTGAATTTGCGTATGCATCAGAAAGTTAAAATAACATTTTTCTTTGGGCCCTAGATCCCCTCGGGGAACCGTGCTACTCAATCACATAAGATAAGCATAAAGCAATGCAGTAAGCAGGCAATGGAAATTATCCTATGACTTCACTCAAGCACCTTGCTGACACTATTTCCTGGTCGCATGGATTCCCATCAGGCTAAGATATCAATGCTGCCAAAAGGCTTTACTGTATATGTGTTTGTTAATGTTAGTTTTTCTCAGATTACCAATGCAATTTATATTGGTTGTGTCTTTAATGACTTTTCATTTGTTATAAAAAAAATACTTTATTACCACCATGTGTTTGTCAGGTAGTGATATCAGTATCATTATCACTTTGATCTGGCCATGGAGGCATTTTCATATTTTCAACATCAACTCTATAAATCTAAACTCCCAGTTTATCAAACCTGTAATGTTCAGGTTGTATAATTAAATCAGAAGATCTGGTCATTTAATGTAACCTTAAACAATTTCATTGGAATTGTGGTTGGTTGTGTCTGCTGGGGCAGTTGGGGCAGCCGTGGCCCACTGGTTAGCACTCTGGACCTGTAACCGGAGGGTTGCCGGTTTGAACACCGACCAGGCATGGCTGAAGTTCCCTTGAGCAAGGCACCTAACCCCTCACTGCTCCCCGAGCGCCGCTGTTGTTGCAGGCAGCTCACTGCGCTGGGATTAGCGTGTGTTTCACCTCACTGTATGCTGAGTGTGTTTCACCAATTCAAGGATTGGGTTAAATGCAGAGACCAAATTTCCCTCACAGGATCAAAAGAGTATATATACTTAAATAGCCTATTCTTTTGGAAAATAGAAGAGCAGAGAAGTGTTAATGTAACACATTTCTTTCACATATTAAAATTGAGTACCATTTTAAATCAACTTAATTATTAGCTTTGTGGCTAACCCATGGAACAGGATGTTAGATATGCTATTGTTGAGACACTAATATTCTGCCTCTTCCAACTGAAGTCTGACTTATTACCTACTGTATCTTCTCTCCATGACACTATTTTAGGATTGCCTTAATGCTTGAAGCATTAAGGATATGAATAGCTGGCCACGGTGTAATTTGGATAAATGCATCAATTTGAATACAGTGGAACAGTCCCAGACCACACTAACCTCACTGAGAACTGGCTTGGCAGAGTCAGGCTACCAACAATAAGGGCATGTACTGTACATACATTTCCTATATTTGAAACTAGTGAAGGCATAATACAATTTTAATAGTAATAGGAAATGCAAACATGTAAGGTAAGAATATGTTGGGTACTAGCAGGGTGAAAATCATCTTGTGTTTGTGTGTGAAAGTTTGTACTGAGTTGTAAAATCTGAGGTCATGATGCTCAAGAAATCACAGAGACTTATCACAAATAACCTTCCTCTTCCCTCCTATACAAACAATTGTAGCAAGTACAATATATGTTGTTTGCTTCTCTACCACCACATCTCCCTCCAGTGGGGGTTTAGGAGAACTGCAATGACTCAGGGGTAAAAATGAATCAACACACACAGGGAGGATTTCCCATAGGAAAGATAGGACTATCACATACAAGAAATGGCGTGGTGCTCTCCTGTGATATATCAGCTATATCACTCTCTATGGTATTAGTATTCATAAGATAAAGAGAGAACAAGCCAGATTTAATGTATCTCTCTCTCTATTTCCCCCTCTCTCTCTCAGGATGGAGTCAGCCTTCCCCTCTAAGAAAGTGCTCTCTAGTGGAGCTTGAGAGTAACACCAGTGCAGTTACAGACCTCTTCTTGTAAACTGGGTGAGAACAGAAACCTGCTGGCTCATTTTCAGAGCCAAATCACTATGTTCTACATTTAAAACATAATTACACCATTAGTCAGCTGACAATACAATTATATGTCGGGGGTCAACATAACAAACATGAATAAGTTTATGACACATTCACTTGTTGACCTCAAACACCTCTATAAATGCAGATAGAAGCAAGAAAGGACTTTGGTATCTGCAGCCCCAAGAGAGTGGATATTGTATCGTGTCTGTCTGGGTGTGGTGTGTGTCCGCTCACATAACTTCAAAACTAGGCTCCCTATCCAATTAATTTAGAATTTTCTGACCAAGGTTACAATATCAAGGTTCTCCTATGTGATCAAGTGAATTGTAATCAGGCCCACCAGCAGCAAACCATACTCAGGAATGATGATGGTGTAGATGTTGTCTTAGCCATATGCTGCTGGTGAAATCATAGACATAGATTGACATGGAGGGTAGATAGATAGATAGATAGATAGATAGATAGATAGATAGATACTTTATTGATCCCCAAGGGAAATTTAAGGAATAGGGTAGAAAGAAAGAGCAGGGTGTAACAGCGCTACATACATCATAAACCAACCTACAGTATATATCTTGTTTGCTCATAAATGGTAAAGGAGTTTATCATCAAACAACATTCTGATACCCATACAGAAAAAATGATAACGACCATGGGAATGACCATGCCAATGATGCCCCCAAGAGGTCTCATTCCAACAAATCTGGCCAATTTATATGAATCAAGCACTCTGGTAGAAGCGAAGGTCTCGTTCCTGAAATATTACAGCAACAGAGATCAAACAGTCTCTAAACATCGGTCTGTGTTTCTGTCTTTCTAGTGGTGGAATGAAAGACTCATATGGAAACCAAAAGAACCAACGACAAACAATGACTAACTACACAGGGGTGCGTTGGTTTTACCGGAAGCGAGGGGTGTAGCCTAGAAGTTTCGCATGAAGACAGGTGCGTGTGCGCAACAGAAGTAGGCGGGGCTGATTGTTCAGACGCGCAGTTGACGCTGTCGTCGAAGAGCTCAAGACTGAAACGGCTGGCAAAAAACGAACGAGATTAAGGACATCTGTGAAAGCTTTAAGAATCACTGAGATTGCCTACAAACTACAGAACCCGCACGTGAAGGAGGTGTAAGAATTTCCGAAAATAAGAATACGCTGTAGCCTAGGTATGTTACACCAATTATTCCTTTCTCAGAATAGTAATTCTGAATCATGATTTAGGCTGTATAGCCTCTTTGTGTATTAGAGGTAGGGGTCTGATAAATGAAGTTCTATCAAGTAACCTACCTTACCCTATAAGTTGTCCGATAGGGTCCATATTGAGTTTAGTGATCGAATTATTTCGCAAGAGATTCAGATCTCAGACAGGTAGCCCCATTCAGCTAGCATTTTACGTAGAATTTATGGTAGGTCTACTTATCAATCACATTTTGAGATAGCGCTCTGTAGTCGAATTAAAAGTTATTTAAATTATTTAAGGCCTGGCATCTCTTTGATCAAGGTAAAGAAAAAAAGTAATTTGTAACTTGCATGGTCTCTTTGTCACTGAGTAAAATACATAATGGAAACTGCTTTAGCTATACTACAGAAGAGTATCGGCGTGTTTTATTTTACTAGCCTATTTTTCGAGGTTGGCCGGTGAAGCACCCGATTTGGTTCCCCATGCAATTCATGTTTCCCCTCTAGGTCTTTACACGGAAGGTCTAGTCGGTTACCGTAGCTGAAAACACGGAAAACGCAATACAGAACTGTGAATACGCACGGTAACCTAGCAACAACGCAAGAACTTCAAAACAGTGGCGTAAAGGAAACAGGAATTCCGGGGGAACCAAATCGGGTGCTTCACCGGAAGCGTGCAAGTGAACAGGTGATTTACATCGCGCGCAATTTAGGCCTACCTGGCCGAAAAAGGACCAGGATGGATGGGGTGTTTTTCAACTTTTTATTTTTAGCATAAAATGTTTTCCTTTCAGGTAGACATTGATCGTTGTTCCCTCATGACATTGCCTGGTTGCTGGTTTTTATATAGAACAAATCTTTGTCCTAATCAATTTCCTGGACTGGCGGGGTGTCTAGTTGCGGGTTATTGACGCACATGGCCTTTGTTTAGATATTTTCAGGAGCAGCAGATAAGTGGGTCCGAAGGTCACTGACAGGCAGTGGGTCAAAGCAAAAACACTGTCGTGGTTTTAAGAATAGGTTTGCGGATTTTGACAATCTAGTGGTTATGAGGTGGAAGGATGAATACCTGTGTGGGCGTAGCCTATGTAAACTAAGAGCCAGAAAAACAAGAATGTGTGGGACTAGACAGGTTTCAAGGTGTGGCCTCTGAGTTTACTCACGGGCAAACATTGCCTCCAGTGCAACTCAGACAGGGAGATTGATGATAATGATTCAAGTCTTTAATGAGAAATGGTGGTCTGTGAAGTTCTCACTGAATACAGCTACACTGCATGCTAGTATAGGCAGAGACTTTCTAATGTGGAGACACAGCACTCATAAAAAAATATTCCATAGAAATGCATGGGGCTAGTTTGTCACGCCAATATGGCCGTTGTCTACACATATCCCACCCCTTCCTCGGCAAAACGTCGACATGTGAATACATTGAGCCAATCATGTGGTGTGATGTGAATACATTGAGGCAATCATATGGTGTGTTGTGAAGACATCGTGCCAATCATGTGTTGTGATCTCGCCGCTGGAGCAAGATTGGTGTCGTGAAGCCTTGCGCACGCACAGTTCGACCCAAAGACTGTGCCCGATGAGTGCCCATAAAACGTTGGTATACACAAGGAAGTTTATTGTCAAGGAAATTTAAGTATATGGCCGCCGAGTGGAGGGACTTGCCTAAAAGGACTTTGGTATAGGCCATTGAGTGTGCTGGCCCAAACTGTATTGATATTGATTGGATGATGAATTGAGTCATCGACAGTAAACTCTAAGTGGGTCATTCCACGTCAGTTCAACCAGGGCCCACGCACTTAGGTCTCAAAAAATTCTGAAAAAATTACCAGGTGTACCTATGTTACCCAGGCGACACACTATAAAATTACTCTTATGTAAGATCAATACTTTCCAAGATGCAGCCAGTTTTACAGGGGGAGGGGGTGTCGATTTTGTTCGGGCTCTTTTTTTGTCAAAGTTCACAAGCCCACAGCGCAAGAACTAAACCATGTAGGAGGCTCAAATTTTGCATGCTGGTACATAAATAGGAATAGTATGTAGCAAAATCGTCACGTTTGGTCTGGATAATCCTGCATGGTCATAGCTGTCCCTCAAAGTTGATACAAATTTTATTGGAGTTTTTGGCTGGGCTCTGTTTAAGCCTTCAGAAGACATATTTGTACTCAACATAGGCTCTTGATTTATTTTCCTTACTGAGATAAGTAGAAACACTCTCACAAAAAGCAATGAACAGAAAATAAATCCCTTCAGGGTCTGAACAGCAGACTTCACAAGTCTGAAAAATCATTTTGGTTATCATTTTCAGAGCACCCAAACACCTTGTGGGAATATACAAAGATTTTTTTCCTTATTCTCCATGATCCCTACTTTTTGAAAACACCAATTTGCCTTGTCTTATGCAAATCTTTCTTTTTTATTTTCCACCCTGAACATGGGCAAAATGCCCCATTGACGTCAATATGTTTTATATAGAGTCACCACACTGCCACCTGTGGTTGTATAGAGTAACCTGTGGTAGCTCTATACAAAACATATTGATGTCAATGGTGCATTTTGCCCATGTTCAGGGTGGAAAGTGAAAAAGAAAGATTTGCATAAGACAAGTCAAATTGGTGTTTTTAAAAAGAAAAGATCATGGAGAATAAGGAAAAAAATATTTAAAAAATCTTTGTATATTCCTACAAGGTGTTTAGGAGCTCTGAAAATGAGAACCAAAATGATTTTTTAGACTTCTAAGGTCTGCTGTTCAGACCCTGAAGGAATTTATTTTCTGTTAATTGTTTTTTGTGAGTGTTTCTACTTATCTCAGGCTCTTGATTTATTTCCCTTACTATGTTGAGTAAAAATATGTCTTCTGAAGGCTTAAACAGAGCCCAGCCAAAAACTCCAATAAAATTTGTATCAACTTTGAGGGACAGCTATGACCATGCAGGATTATCCAGACCAAACGTGACGATTTTGCTACATACTATTCCTATTTATGTACCAGCATGCAATTTTATGTACCAGCATGCAATTTTAGCCTCCTACATGGTTTAGTTCTTGTGCTGTGGGCTTGTGAACTTTGACAAAAAAAAGAGCCCGAACAAAATCGACACCCCCTCCCCCTGTAAAACTGGCTGTATGTTGGAAAGTATTGATCTTACATAAGAGTAATTTTACAGTGTGTCTCCTGGGTAACATGGGTACACCTGGTAATTTTTTCAGAATTTTTTGAGACCTAAGTGCGTGGGCCCTGGTTGAATTGACGTGGAATGACCCAAGTGAAACTCAATCAAATGGGCCATATCATCTGCTTCATGCATGGGCATTAATCTGGTCCCAAACATCTAGATACAAAGTGTGGAAGATTTTGACTATTATGGAAATCATTGATATGTAATCCTTTAGCAATGCGTAATGTAGTAATGCCTTATGGCTCCCACACACAGCTGCGTTCCATCAACGCATTCCAGTGGGTCTTCCCGACGGTAGCTATGCAAATGACTTGAAGTAAAACCGTAATGTGATTTGGTTGGTGCCATCCGTAGATTGGCTTGATTGGCCGGTGCCGTCTGTCGGTGCAGCAACAGCTGAACTCCTCAACGCGAGCAGCGGGAGAAACGCGACGCGACGGACCCACAATTCAGTTCGGCAACGGATCACGTGAGCCCATTTAAAGTGAATGGGATGCGTCTCCAGCAACGCGATGCACGCAGCTGTGTGTGGGAGCTGTTAATGTTGCTTTGTTTGAATGTTGCATTTGAGTTTAAATGGTTTGTATTTACAGGTTGGCATCAATTGAAGGTAGACAAGACTAAAGGAACCAGAGTCGCAGGATCTACTTACATCGTCTGCGAGTGAGAGGATACGCACACGCTGGATTATTTCTGATTGTGTATACATACACACATACATATGGCAGATCCTCAACTTTTAGATGACCGGGACAGAGAAAGCAGCAGCAGCAACAGCAGTCAAAGTGGCGACCATGTGGAAGTCACCATAGAGACAAGAGCCCATCCTGCCCTAGAGACGGGCTCGCCCCCCAGCCCCCCGTCACCTGAGGACACCCTCGATGGTGGCCGCAATCATGGCACCTTCGCCCGAGCGCTGCGCGCAGGCCTGCTAAAGAAGAACCAGGACTATGTGCGCATCAAGATCTCCAGGGCCCGCAGTGGAGGCGCCAGCGGTCAGTCTAGGGGCCGCGGGATCCTCGCCCAGTCATCGGAGCCCCTGCCGCACGAGTGGTGGAAGACGGGCGTTGCGTTCGTGTACGCGTGCAGTTGTCTGGTTCTCACCACTGGCGTGATCACCATGGTGCACGAGCGCGTCCCCAGCCAGATGCCTCCGTTGCCGGACAAATTCTTTGATCTGATTCCCCGCATGCCGGGAGCCTTCCACGTAACAGAGATCAACGGCATGCTGCTGGTTGGCCTATTCCTCATGCAGTGGCTCTTCCTCAAACATAGGTACACACACACATATACACACTAGAGATCACACACATATACACACTAGAGATCACACACATATACAAAGAGACAACCATGAGTTGATATCATTGTTCATCACACATTTTCCCCTAAAATACACACAGCTACACAAACACATATAAGACCAATTTTCTCTCTCTCTCTCATATTCACACACATACCCCCACACCTGAAGTCACCCTCATGCACACAAGATACTCTTGTATCTTGATCGCCAGTGTGTTGAGTGACCAGTCTTTGTTGCCTCATGGCTGTTCTAGGAGGAACTATTTCCAACCCTTTCCAGTCCTGTATCCAACTCAGTACATATTTATATGCACACCTTTTTGCACAGTGATCATTGCCTCAGAGCTTAACAGAAGTACAGCTAAAAATCAAATATTTCACAGACGTAGAAGGAGCAGACTTAGAAAAGAAAACAAAGCAGAATTGCATGAAGTAGTGAAAAGGCAAACCAAAGTGTAATATTAACAAAGTGAGCAAGCAAGTGAAATATTGATGGCGAGTTCAAATGCAGGTCCCACTGCAGTGGTGAGACTAGACTTAAAATATGGGCAATTTAATGTTACTAAAAGACTGTTTATATAATGCTTGTTTTTGTTGAACTAAAGATGATGTTTAAGATCCTGTAATGTTTATAAAAAGCTCTTTTCTCTCGAATATACACAAATGAATCTGACCATACAGTATCCATAGTTTATTCTAATTGACTGATATTCTATTTGAATTGTAACTTAGTGAAACCTTTGAAAGTTGTCTGTGTTGCTTTTATATTTACGTTTGTCGTTTGTGTTTAATGTGTCCAGAACTTGTGGCAGGTTCTGTGTGCAAAGTCTGTTGCACATTTCGAATGTCACATGATTGCCTTTATATCAAGAAATGTTTTTTTCTGTGTGTGTGTGTGTAGGGCTATCATTATCCGGCGGTTCTTCTTCCTGCAGGGGACTCTGTATCTGTACCGTTGCGTCACCATGTACCTCACCGTCCTCCCTCCACCTGGCTCTCACCTGAACTGTGCTCCCAAGGTAGGTGTTACCTTTTCCATGAATGATGGAGAATGACTTCTTCCTTCATTATTGTGCTGCTCTTTCTTTCTTTCTTTCTTTCTTTTTCTTTCTTTCATCACCTGGTAACCTCTATCCATGACAAAGAACAACTTCTAATATAACATTACGGCAATGATCTCAAAATAAGTAGCTTGTCTAATACCCCAGACTCTGATGAGCAGAGCATACCTTAACTAGGTACACAATCAAACGGCTCTCCTAAATGCCTTGGGGCAAGAATACTGTGTCATTTTAAGAACAGGCTTTTAAGAATGACCTCGCAAAGTTCAGTCAGGCAACTATAGTGGCAAGTGGCCCATAGGACAGCACAGGGCATCTCAAGTGGCCCATAGGACAGTACAGGGCATCTCTGGCCTCTGGTGTAGTAGCATTTGCTGCACAGTACTAAATATTACTCAAGTCACACACATTTGTTTTAAATGAGATTATTGAATCAAGAGCTATCCTAACTTAATTACCCACATGGTTACAACATCTCCTCTCCTGCTGTGGTCCTCTGATGAGCGTCTGCTGTGTCGACCAGCCATTAATGCTAGCAGGTCAAATTCAAGACTCTCTTCCTCTGTGGTTCTTTGTTGGTGGAATGAGCTGCCTATTGTTTTGCGTTCCTGCGACTATTTTGCCTAATGTAGGCTTACAAACTTAAAATTGTTTACTGTTTGCAACTATTACAATGTTCTGTAAATTCAAGAGAGCCTGATAAATTCCACAAACATAACATAACATGTAGTGTATTCCTTTATCAGACAAGTGACTTAATCCCAGCGCTCCAGCATAAACACACCCATGCTGCTGTGTTTGTTTCTATGGAAACCATATGTTACCAATAACTCATCCCCGCTGTGCTTTGACTGGCTAGACTAAGCTCTTTGTGACATCTGCTTCTATCTGAAAAGTTCAGATTTTCAGCTAGAAGAGCTCAGAGGGACTGCACAAAAAATGCAAAGCACTTTGAAAAAGGAAGCTGGGTGCAGTACGTTTTCCTCCAGGCGCTCTCACTTCATTGGGGAAAAATAAATGAATATGCCGTTGGCAAAAATATACTCTGAGGATGTATGCCCTGCAACTGTTTGAAATGGCGTTTTTGAATGTGAGGAGTGTGACTAAATGTGCCACGCCTACAGCCCCATTCCTATCAGGTATTTTATTCCCAGCCCACCTGTTCATGCAACTGGTTTGCTCTCTCCATATCAACCCACCACCTCCCCTCTCGCCTCCCATCCGCTCAGACTAGGAATAGCACAGGGCTGTACACATGCATCCTGCTTGAGTCCTGCCAGCGCAGTAGACTTCTGCACGATTCCTGCAAAAACACTCCATGTATAACCTGGGTAGAGATCTCGCCAAACACGTTTTTCGCTTCCTTGTCTTTTTGCAAATTTGGACTCATGGACTGTTTGTTCTTTCTAGTTCTCACTTTCTTCATTGTTTTTCCTTTGTCATTGTCCTTGGGGGGTATTCCAAATAAGTTAACTCAGAGTAAGTGGTAAACCTCCTAATAGAGGAGCTGTATGGCTTCATTCTCCTAACAAAACAATGTCATAGGGCTCTTGTTGTAGGATGTTTACCACTTACTCTGTGTTAACTTACCCAGGATTGCCCTTAAACCACATACTTGGAATACCCCCCTGGTCCTCTTTGTTTGTTTGTTTCTCTCTCTCTGTCTGTACTGTATGTGTGTTTGTTTCTCTCTCTCTCTCTCTCTCTCTCTCTCTCTCTCTCTCTCTCTCTCTCTCTCTCTCTCTCTCTCTCTCTCTCTCTCTCTCTCTCTCGTATGTGTGTCGGTTTCTCTTGTTGGTTCTAAACTTTGTGACTGTTGTTAACATGATTCCTGACTGGCTCTGCCTCTCCCTTTCTCCTCCAGTTGTATGGCGATGCCCAGGGGAAAGTGTACCGTATGCTGAAGATGGTGTCCGGAGGAGGCCTGTCCATCACCGGCTCCCACATCATGTGCGGAGACTACCTGTACAGCGGCCACGCGGTCATGCTCACCCTCACCTTCCTCTTCATCAGGGAATGTGAGTACCGTTTGTCTCCATTCTAAACCAGTATACTGGTTTACACAGTACAAATGAAGGGTTCAGATGCAAAAGCCTCTAAATGCCACCTACGTCAAAAATGAGATAAAGATGGTGAGTGAATGCTCTCCTCACATAGTATACGTTAATCAAATAATTTAACTTCAAAACACACTAAATAACACTCTCGTCCTGGTCTGAAATATCGATTTCTATGCAAAAACCTATAGGAACCGGATTTTAAATGCTCATTTAAAAGAAATGTGGTCAGACGGATTTAGAGGGTTTTGCATCTGAACTCTTCAAATGCAGCACATTGCTCCGTTTGGTTATCTAGCTGCTCATTCATGGTTGTACTACAAACCTCTCGTGTTTGTACACCGGCCTGGCTCTGTAAATGGGAAGAAGTTATAAACAATTTGTCAAGCATGATAGGAAGTAGTGTAATTTAGTTGTTTTTTGATTCAACAATCATCCTTTCGCTAGAATGACAGATTGCCTTTAAACGCTGATTGATGCGTGGAATGTTGCCAGTCCTATTGATGATGCAGGTAACAGTTTCATTTCCCACATATCTGTGATAAGCTGATTTGGTGATGTCGTTGTTTGCAGATTCCCCACGCTCCATGTGGTGGTATCACCTGATTTGCTGGTTGCTAAGTGCTGTCGGCTTGGTCTGCATTCTGCTGGCACACGACCACTATAGCATTGACGTGGTGGTGGCCTACTTCATCACCACCAGAATATTCTACTGGTACCACACAATGGCCAACAACAAGGTAAGCACTGCCTGTGATACACACACACACACACACACACACAAACAGACACACAGACATATTGTGTGCATACACATAGATACACATGCATGCAGATACACACATACATACACACGCACACATGTGTGCAATCTGTGCATGCATACATATACACACTCACACCACACACACATTGTGTGCATACACATAGATACACATGCAAGCAGATACAGTACGCACACATACATAGACTCATATGTGCATGTGTACACACACACACACACACACACACACACACACAGATTTAATTGTGGCATATTTCATCCCCACCCGACTCTTCTTGGCATCAGTCCACCAAAACAGTCCAGACACACCCTGATAGATGTTGAAACACACTAATGCAAATGATTAAACCATTGATGTCATAACCACATATTATTTCAATTAGTGAGTTTGTCTAAATGTTGTTTTCCTGTGAGTCTACCTTCATTGTGGCCCATCATCATTTAACCATCTAACTCGCTATCTAGCGAGTGCCCCAAACAGCTCCTCAACAGTAACTTCATAGTTATTCTCTCTGATCATTTGCCTACAGGCCATGCGAGGGTCGCCACATAACTATCTGAGCAACACGTGGTGGAGCCCAATCTTCAACTTCCTGGAGCAGAACGTGCGCATGACGGTTCCCTGCACGTTTGCCTGGCCCATCCCCATCCCGACTTCCTGGTTTGAGAATCCGTGCCGGAGGTATTCTATAGTACAGAGCACACGGGGGGAGTGATCACTGCGATCACACAGAGATGTGTTGGAACACAAGTGCCCACACACACACACACACACACTTTTGCACCTTGTTGGCCACTATTCTTTACAGATTTGAACTTTGCTTACGAAGACTAAGGAAATGCTCTGCTGAAGATGCTGGACTAAGAAAAACAATTGTTGGAAGAAGTTTGAAAAAGTCTTTGAATCTGCCTGAGTCTGAGCTTGTGCAAACAGCCATGGAAATGCAGTCATTATTAGTGTTTTAGATGTCTTGGATCATGCTAAATACATACACACACAGGCTTGTATGGTATGACACATACACACACACAGGCAGTTGTGACTTCAGTTTGGTACTGCAAGGCACCTCAGCCTCATTTAAAACTGTTACCATAGTGATGTGGGAGTTGTGCCACTAAGTCCACTGCCGGACAAAGCAGTGATGACTTCATGGAAAAGGGGCGGAGTCTTTCATGCCGCTACACGTCAACCAATAATGACCTCAGAATGCTGGCTAGGCCAGACGTTTCACGTCCTTGTGTGCAATGCACATGCTTTGAATTGTTTTACTGAAAAAGATGTTTTATGTTTGTTGGCTGTTTTATTTTCACTGATGTTTTTGTATGAAGTTATAATTAAGTTAAAAATGTTATAATTGCTTCACTTATGCCTTAATAATTAAACTACTATTTTTTTATAAGTATAACTATAAGTTATGTACGTTATGTGGTAATGCATCAACGATATCAAACCACTTTCTCTCTTTCTTTATCCATCAGTCATTAGTTAAAGGTATACTACCGGTATGTAGTTTCAGGTGTTTTTGGTGCCTGTTGAGCTCCCCTTGGAGTCGCAATATATTTTACCCTGCGGTTGTACAGTAAATACCCTTCTAACACTTCTTCTCGTGGCTTGTTCCCCCTGTAAAAAAATGAAAATGCTTTTGTTGTGGAGGCGAAATTTTTTGCCTGTTGTTAATCCATCTCCAAAGAGCTATATCTACTGACAAGGTAATTCAAAAGATGTCTTCGGGTCGACTATTCTTGAAGTTGCATGGCTGGTTCTCTCATTAGCAACTCACTGCTATGCTGTATATGGCTTTGCTAGGTGAACGACTCCCCTATCACAAGTTTGTTTACCATCAAATTGGCTTCGTAAAAGTTATATTAAGGTGAAAATATTGCATATTGTATCTTTTAAAGCATCTTGCAGCATGATTGTAAAGTCTTCCAAGTATGATATATTCCTGTCTTTAGAACATGATTTGTGTTGCTCGCTAGATGTAAAATTATTAGTGCTGTGAAACGATTAATCGCTGAATTCCTATAGTTAATCACGATTAATCACATATTTTATCATATGATTAAAATTCTATTATTTTGCATTTCTGAACTTTCCAGGAGTCCATATTAACAATTATGAATATAACCTCGGTTCTCTGATGGAGCACAGGAGATGTTAACCTATGGGAAGTCATCGCCACATGATGTCATCGATCTGAACCAATCTTCGGGCATTTTTTGGGCTTTACACTGTATAAGGGCACACAGTGATAATGAAGTCCTTATTCATACATTGGATCAGTTCAGTTTTGTGCTGGGGGTGTGTTTGGTCGGTGTAGGCATGGAGCACTTTTGCATAGTTTGTGTAACCACATCTCCTGCTGAACGTCAGGGTGGAAAGCAGGTAGCTCAGTGGTTACTCCTGAGGGCTTGAATCAGCACCTTAAGTTGGTAGAAGAGATTTGGATGGAGACAAATCTAAGATGCAAGCTAGGTTCTGACCAGGCTGTCAGATCGCCCACTCACTTGACCGACAGAGCAGTAGGCCTGATTTTTTACATTGAAATGATCAATATTATGTAGGCCTATAAGCCTTTATAGCTGCAGTTGGCAAGTCTGACAGATTGATAATAATAATAATAATAATAAGCTTTATTTGTATAGCACCTTTCATACACAGAATGTAGCTCAAAGTGCTTTACATTTGAAGCATGTAACACCATAATAGTCAGTCAGTCATTATCAATCACTTTTCTTTGCTGTTTATGATCTACTCAGCAACATATCAAAAATATAGAAAATGACGTCATAAGACTGGCAGCCTTAACCCTCTTACCCCCCACAAGCATGCCATATGGCAACTGTGGCAAGGAAAAACTCCCATATTCCAGAAAGAAACCTTGAGCAGAACCTGACTTAATAGGGGGAGCCCATCTGCTTCTGGCTGGCTGCGCCCTCCAATAGTAGCAGATGTAGAATAATCTGAAAATGTAGTCTACAGGATAAGATGAGTTAACTAAAAGCTTTCCTGTACAGGTATGTTTTCAGATCTTTTTTAAAAATATTTACTGAACTCGCCTGCTTGATGTACAGAGGCAGGGTGTTCCATAGTTTGGGGGCATAATGGATAAACGCAGCTTCTCCACTTTGTTTGTGGAGCACTTTGGGTACAATTAAAAGATTAGAATTGGATGATCTAAGTTTCCTTTGTGGTTGATAAGATATTAAAAGCTCAGAGATATATGAAGGTGCTATGCCATTCAGAGCTTTGTAAGTAATTAACATAACCTTAAAATCAATTCTATAGGAAATGGGGAGCCAGTGCAGTTCAGCCAACACAGGGGTGATGTGTTCTCTCTTCTTAGTCTTAGTTAAAAGTCTAGCCGCAGAGTTCTGTATGAGTGCCAATTTCTTTAGATGTTTTTTGGGAAGACCAGTGAAAAGTGCATTGCAGTAGTCTAACCTGCTAGTGATAAAGGCGTGAATTAGTTTTTCTGCATCTTGTTGAGTTAAAAAGGGCCGCACTTTGGCAATGTTTCTCAAGTGGAAATAGGCTGTCTGAGTAACTTTACTGATATGGGGCTTAAAACTTAACTCCGCATCTAAGATGACACTGAGGCTTGTTACTTTTGGTTTAACCTGGTGTGCCAAGTTCCCCAGATTACTAAGAATAATATCTCGCTTTAGTTTTGGTCCAACCAGAAGTACCTCTGTTTTGTCATCATTTAGTTTCAAAAAGTTTTTGCTCATCCACTGATTAATGGAGGTTAGGCATGCAGTGAGGGAGCAAAGGCCATCTGGGTTAGTTGGCTCCACAGAAATATACAATTGGGTATCATCTGCGTAGCTGTGGAAGTTTACATTATGCTGACTTATGACGTTTCCCAATGGAAGCATATATAGGGAAAATAGCAGGGGACCAAGGCAGCTCCCCTGGGCCACACCAAAAGGCAAGTCATGTTTTTCAGATACATGATCTCCTAGACTGATATAAAAATCTCTGCCAGTAATGTAGGTTTGAAACCAGTTTAGAGCATTATCAGAGAGACCCACCCACTTCCCAAGGCGGTGAATTAGGATGCTATGATCAATGGTGTCAAATGCCGCACTCAAATCCAGAAGAATAAGGATTGAGACTTTGTTTGAGTCAGTAGCTAGTCTGAGATCATTGACTATTTTTACTAGAGCCGTTTCTGTGCTGTGATTTGATCTAAAACCTGATTGGAATTTTTCAAGGATACTGTTTTCGTTGAGGAAGGTATTTAACTGATTACAAACAACTTTTTCAAGTACTTTGCTCAAAAACGATAGATTTGATATAGGCCTGTAGTTGCTCAGATTGGTATGGTCAAGATTTGACTTTTTAAGTAAAGGTTTCACAACAGCGGTTTTAAAAGCAGTTGGAAATATACCTGTTTCTAATGAGGTATTTATTACCTTGAGAAAAAAGGGAGCTAAGCTATCATATACTTTTTGAGGAATGTAGTAGGAATTGGATCTAAAACACATGTTGAGGAGCCGGTTTGAGTTATAATTTTACCAAGCTCAGATTGAGTAATAGTGCTAAAGGACCTTAATTTTGGGGGGCTGTTTTTGGGTGTACTATCAAACATATTACTTGTTACCAATAGCCTCCCTTATAGAAATTACTTTGTTTTTGAAGAAGTCTGCAAATTCTTCGCATCTTAGAGAGGATGCCTGACTGAGTGTATCAAAAGGTGTTTGATGCAATAGCCTATCAATGGTAGAGAACAACACCCTAGAGTTTCCACTGTTTTCAGCAAACTGATTGAGGGGGTTGAGGGGACTTAGCCAAAATTTTGAATGTTTACAACTCTTATGCCCCTCCCCCACTACCACCGAGCACCCTGTCATCGAGATTGTGCTCGTCAGTGCGCACCAGACTGTGATTGACAGTCAGATCTCAGTCCTGCTCTGATTGGACCAGAAGAACCGGGAGCTGGGGATTTTTGCAAAACAAATAACAGGCTCTAGGTGGAGGCAAAAGTGCGGGTTTTTTGTAAAACTGGCTGATTTATGTTGTTCTGTCGGAGCATATAGTGTTTGTTTCAGTGAATATGATCAAAAAAATCTTGCCAACTGCAGCTTTAAGCAACTGTATTTTCATCTGATTCTTCAATATCAATATGCAACACTACCAGAGTTCAGTTTGTTCATTTCAAAGTTTACATGGGGAATCTAATCTATTTTTTTAAATGAAAAAAGCAATCTTTTTGTGCAATTAATAATTTAGGTTACATTTTTTAGCATTACCCACCATTAAGAATTCAGAAGCTGTTTCGGTTGTAACATTTTAATAGCAACACCACCCTAACTTATGAGGACACCTTTTACAGTTATTGCACATCTGAAATCTCTCCATGATTAAGACAAAAAAGGTTTTGTTTTTCACCAGGTAATGCATGTCACAAGATTTTCAGCTCTATTGCTACACCAGTAGGCTCAGAGGAGAAAGGGCAAGGAGAAAGCAATTGTTTTTCAGTCCTTGAACAATCATGCATAAACCGTATGAGACGAACATGGAATAGCCCCATAACTTTTGCAAAGATATGCTTCCATTGGCTACACCAGATAAGCAAAGTTTTTTTCTTTTACTGTCTATGCATGCGAACAGCATGTACAGTATGCGCGTCGCGTCCATTGTTGTTTAAAGATTGAATGGGAAAGGGATTCGGAGCCAAAGGCTAAAATTTAACCCAGCTACAATTTGTAAGGTACGGAGCCCAGGAGGTGTCATTACAAGATATTTTTGTGTATCGAGAGAATGTGCGCTCATTTTACTAAATCGTGCACACGTTTTACTAAATTGTGCACTCATTTTACTAAATTGTGCTCTCAATTTAGTAAATCGTGCGCACGATTTAGTAAAATGTGCATGCGATTTAGTAAATTGTGTGCACAATTTAGTAAATTGTGCTCTCAATTTAGTGAAACGTGCACTCGATTTAGTAAATTGTGCGCATGTTTTATTATATTGTGCGCACGTTTTACTAAATTGTGCGCTCAATTTACAACAATTAAATTGAGAGCACAATTTAGTAAAATGAGTGCACAATTTAGTAAAACATGTGCACAATTTAGTAAAACGTGCGCACGATTTAGTAAAATGTGCACACCATTTAGAAAAATGAGCGCGGTTCTCTGGATATCAAAAAATATCTTGTAATGACACCTCCTGGGCTCCGTAGTAAGGTATCACCGATATCACGTTAATGTTACAGATGTATGGTCTACAATTAAATATCTATTAAACATTTCACAATGGAAGATTATTTTTTTGGAGCGTGATCTGCAGGCAACTTGTTGGCTATTTTTAGAAAGCAAAAGCAAGAGCCTAGCCTGTTAGCTTAGCTTAAAAGAAAGATGGTGGACATTATTACTAAATTCTGGGAGTGAGGTCACAGTGAGCCCACCCCTTATGGGCCTCCGATTGGGCAAAATAATGATTTTTGCATACAGATATCTCTTGTCTCAGGGGGACATGTGGGAGAGAAGCACGGCCATTCGAAGAAAAAAAAACTATTGGGTTTCTACTGATACAAAGCTTAATGCTAATCGGTGGTGTCCTTTTAATAACCCACATATATATATATATATATATATATATATATATATATATGGTACGTTCCTATACATACCTCAGGCTTACCAGTTGCGCCACCAATTCTACTTAGCATTCACCAAGTAATTTTTGTATCTCCATAATAGCCTAGGTTATCCCATGCCTATCTAGCTGTCTTGTGACAGCTTATTTGTCAACCGATCAAGATCTATATTTATTACAGCAATACATCCAAGGGAATATTTTGCAACAGGCTGCTGAACGAGCAGTATTTTTATCTAATTTAGGCTATGTGGGAATCTGAAAGAGCAGCATCTGAATGTGATCAAACTCTCTCACATCGAAGTTGTGTAATCATATACCACAATGACCATTTTGTGTCGTCAAATTAGGGCAACAAATTATGTGTGGGATAAATAAAAGTCAAACTCAGAGAAAATAAGCTTCATACGTTCTTCACTTTAAATCACTAGAATTGCTGCAGCTCACTGCATAACTTAACCGAGACTAAGATAACACTAAGTCGCCCGATCCATATCATGGTTGACTGGTCTGTATTTAGAGAAAACAAGGATATCTGTCGATCAGTACCTTGTTGCAAAACATTCAATTGTTGCAATGGCCATGAAAATAGCGTGCTGACGACACAATCAATCACAAGACAAAAATTGTAATTCTGGGTCGACACAAACATACCCTATGGATCTAATGAAATGAAACACAACTATAATAAGTTGACTTGCGCACAGGTTGAAAGAAACTGTTTGTGCTGAGATACACATAGTGATGGCCCACAATAACAATAACAATGATAAATGATAATGTCTGCGCATTAGTGACGTGTTTCATTTTAACCCCAAAACGGAATAAAGTATTAAGTGGGGTCATCATGCCAGTTTGTTGTAGGCCTACATCAGATTTTGGTATGTAAGGTAAAAATTAACCTTATTGTTTCGAGGAGTGCATTTGCCCATGTTAAATTGTGACATCACCAGTTAACATGGGTGTAGGCATTTCTCACATATGTCAACTTGTGTTAACTTAGACTACAAGTAGATAAAACAAATCAATTCATTTCAGCAGTGCATAGTGTGTAGTGCAGGGGTCTCAAACTCAAATGAGCTGGGGGCCAATTCTGCCAACGTCATCTGATTGGAGGGCCGGCTATTTCTGAAAATGCAATGTTCTTTTTTTCAAATACCACACAAAACTGCAAACAGAAAGTGCAAGTGTTTTTATCTAGTTTTAGACACCTGTGCTAGCAACCTTAGCTTATAAATAAAATAATGATAAAATAAATATTAATACAAATTATAAAACAAATGAAAAGCATAAAAACAGGTATGTGTGTGTTTCACACCAAATAAAAATATTTTCCTCTCATAACTTTTTTAAACCTGGCAAACTATAGGCGTCAGGGTTAAGAAAGCAACACCATTGGATTTTTATATCAAAATGTCAAAAGGCCATGGCTTGAAAGTGGTCAGAGATAAAGTCCTACTGTAAATGTAAAAATCTTTGAGTAAAACAAAAAGTTTATGAAGGGGGTACATTTACCCATCTAATTTGCCACTGGATGGCAAGCACCTCAAATTATGCACCTTTCAATAAATACTGGATGAACATATTTGAGCAGGTTTACTTTACTTTTTTCATATTACCCACATAACAAATTAACAGGAAAACACCTAAGATGTACAGTATACCAACACCTAAGATGTATATGGTTTCTAAACCACAAGGCCTACAATAAAGTATTCTGGTTAAATCAGTTCCTATCGCGGGTAATCTGAGTACCCAGAAGTTTGCATCATATTGCAGGTGACTTTGTAGTTTAGAGCCCTATTTCTACTAGCCCTGCTGTCTGTACCACGTCCATTACGGACACTATCATCACGATTACCACTGCAACCTCCAAGCTATGTTGGGCAGAGGGTCGAAATAAGCATGGTATGCTTAGTGGACACCGTCGTATACACGCAGACGCACCTCCATTCAATAGACGATCGATCATAATCTCCAAAAGGATATTCTCCTTCAGATTTAGAATAGGTGAATAACATAGCCTACCTAAGACTTTATCACACGTAAACGTTTTTCAACATTTGGTGTAGGCCTATTTCTGCTTAATTTCTGCTTCAATTTATGCAACACTATGTCCTGCATCGCTTCCGCGTCATTACAAATGCACGTCTTTGTGTTTCTCGCGTGTAATAGCCTACAAGTATTTCCTGAAAACTTTGCGCAGCGATTTTGGGTTTGAATGAAGCTCTGGATGTCTAGCACATAGTGGAGCAGAGTACAAATGAGATTTGTCACCGTACTTGGAAATATCGTCTATTTTAATCAGTATCATTGTTTGTCACAATTAAAAAGTCTCAAGGGCCGGATTACATTATTATTTTGATATACGTCGCGGGCCGGAATTGGGCCGGACGCGGGCCGGATTTGGACCCCTGATGTAGTGTAATAGATTACTTGAAAATGTGAACCTCTGGCACTCCAGGGGTAGCCTGGCGGGCCATCCTATATCATTGAAATGTATAGTCTGGAATCGAACCATTCACCTCGCTTAATCCAAGGGGCGGGCAGAGAATTGTCTTTCAAACTGCCTAGGCATGCAATAGGCCAGCGCTACGACCATATCCGTATCCGGTCGGCAAAACGGCAAATACATCCTTCTTTGAAAGTAATGACTTAAGTGCATTGTGTTGCTCAACTTTCAAAGAAAAGCACAAGTCCAACTCCTCCAAAGTTGACGCCAACGCCGATTCAAACAACCGCTCTTCGTTCGCCATAGCCACCTTTCTTGTTGTTCACAGTCGCAGGACTGTCGTTATCCTGTTAAGTCCGCCTTAAGACTCTCTAACAAAATAGAGCGCTGTGATTGGATGAAGTCCACGGCGTCAGCCAATAGAAATCCCTATGGTTTGATACTAGACGTACAGGCTGAGCAAATTAATTTGCCACTGCTAAGGTGCGTCTAAATTTCTAGGCTACTCCAGGGGCGGAGGCAGAGCAGAAAGCTCTGCCTGAAATAGGCATAGGATTTTATGCAAATATCACCAGTTAACATGATCACCAGCCAAATTGGCACACCGTTGCTGTCGGAACGTCAACAGCGAACGTTCCCACACACTTTAGCGGAAGTCCGAACGTTCCTCGAACCAAAAATTGTTTGCTGGGTTGTGAGTTTTTTCTACATATGTTTGCGATTTCACAATGTCCGAGGATATCCGAGTTTTTTTCTGGAAAATATATGACTTTGAGATTTAATCTCAAAACATCTGAGAATTTACGCCGTCGTAGTAGGCTACAGTCATATACACAGACAAAAATATTGAGATGAAAGACACATCCGTAAATGATTGTTATGGTAAGTAATCTAGGTTACTGTGCCAGGGTATCACTGACTTCCATCTGGCAGACACGCTGTTGAATATCTAACTAACTTAAAGGAGAATTCCGGTGTGATATTGACCTAAAGTGTATTGAAACATGATACCGAGTGTGAACGTATGTCTCATAGCCCATCTCGGCTTGTCCCCTGCACTCCAAAATCTGG